>NC_088400.1:56983025-57173025 GCF_034236695.1 Oncorhynchus nerka | reverse complement strand
CAATGCTCCGTGCATGAACACCATTTACACACACACACACACACACACACACACACACACACACACACACACACACACACACACACACACACACACACACACACACACACACACACACACATGCTCCTTGCATGAACCCCATTTACACACACACACACACAAACACACATACACACAATGCTCCATGCATGAACCCAATTTACACACACACACACACACAATGCTCCATGCATGAACCCAATTTACACACACACATACACACAATGCTCCACGCATTAACCCCATTTATAAAATAAAATAAAATAAAATTCGGAAAAAATGAGTGATATTTCCCACTGAAAATGTACATGGGTGTGAGGTGCAGAGGGCAGTGAGAGGGTGGGATATGACTGGATGTCTTACAATCCTTGTGTAAACTAAGTGGTATGTCAGGCAGCCATCTTGGATTCATCACAACAAAATGAAGAGAGAAACCCCCACTGAGGTTCTTGAGTTTGGCTCTGTTAAAACTAGCTGTGCCTCAGGTCTAGATGGAGGATTTTATAAACACAGGGTTGCTTGAGACAGCTGAGGATTTAAGCTTACATTAACCTGGGATGATAGATTGTGTGTCTGTGTTAAATATGTGTTATCCAGCTCATACTGTGATCTACTGTACAGTATGTCTGTGGGTTAACACCTGTGAACATCAATCCAGCGCACCCCACGGGTTTAGCAACAAGGTGTGTGTGTGTGTGTGTCCATGGACACATGTACAGTATGTGTACGTACGTGTGAAACATACTAGTAGAAGAAACCGCAAGAGAGCGCTAAAACTAGTTATGCGATGGAGTGACAAGGATAGAGAACAGGGATTAAATGACTGAATGGGGGGGGGGGAGGAGTTGGAGGGAGGGGGCTAAAGGGGGGTCAGTCTCCAGAGAGGAGTCTTGCGATTACTTACTCACCACTCTCAGTATGGAAGGTAAAAGCGAATGAAAATACATTTATATTCTGAGGCAGCACCAGCAACCACACCGCTCTGGCTGGCTCATGTTGAATTTATCAAGCTCCTTTCCCTCCCTGAAACACACACCGCTCTGGCTGGCTCATGTTGAATTTATCAAGCTCCTTCCCCTCCCTGAAACACACTCTGGCTGGCTCATGTTTCATTTATCACAAACACACACCGCTCTGGCTGGCTCATGTTTCATTTATCAAGCTCCTTTCCCTCCCTGAAACACACACCGCTCTGGCTGGCTCATGTTGAATTTATCAAGCTCCCTTCCCTCCCTGAAACACACACCGCTCTGGCTGGCTCATGTTGAATTTATCAAGCTCCTTTCCCTCCCTGAAACACACACCGCTCTGGCTGGCTCATGTTGAATTTATCAAGCTCCTTCCCCTCCCTGAAACACACACCGCTCTGGCTGGCTCATGTTGAATTTATCAAGCTCCCTTCCCTCCCTGAAACACACACCGCTCTGGCTGGCTCATGTTGAATTTATCCAGCTCCCTTCCCTCCCTGAAACACACACCGCTCTGGCTGGCTCATGTTGAATTTATCAAGCTCCTTCCCCTCCCTGAAACACACACCGCTCTGGCTGGCTCAAAGCAAACACACCGCTCTGGCTGGCTCATGTTTCATTTATCAAGCTCCCTTCCCTCCCTGAAACACACACCGCTCTGGCTGGCTCATGTTGAATTTATCAAGCTCCTTCCCTCCCTCCACACCGCTCTGGCTGGCTCATGTTGAACACTCCTTTCCCTCCCTGAAACACACACCGCTCTGGCTGGCTCATGTTGAATTTATCAAGCTCCTTTCCCTCCCTGAAACACACACCGCTCTGGCTGGCTCATGTTGAATTTATCAAGCTCCTTTCCCTCCCTGAAACACACACCGCTCTGGCTGGCTCATGTTTCATTTATCAAGCTCCTTCCCTCCCTGAAACACACACCGCTCTGGCTGGCTCATGTTGAATTTATCAAGCTCCCTTCCCTCCCTGAAACACACACCGCTCTGGCTGGCTCATGTTTCCAAGCTCCTTTCCCTCCCTGAAACACACACCGCTCTGGCTGGCTCATGTTTCATTTATCCAGCTCCTTCCCTCCCTGAAACACACACCGCTCTGGCTGGCTCATGTTGAATTTATCAAGCTCCTTCCCTCCCTGAAACACACACCGCTCTGGCTGGCTCATGTTGAATTTATCCAGCTCCCTTCCCTCCCTGAAACACACACCGCTCTGGCTGGCTCATGTTGAATTTATCAAGCTCCTTCCCCTCCCTGAAACACACACCGCTCTGGCTGGCTCATGTTGAATTTATCAAGCTCCTTTCCTCCCTGAAACACACACCGCTCTGGCTGGCTCCCTCCTTCCCTCCCTGAAACACACACCGCTCTGGCTGGCTCATGTTTCCCTCCCTGATTTATCCAGCTCCCTTCCCTCCCTGAAACACACACCGCTCTGGCTGGCTCATGTTGAATTTATCAAGCTCCTTCCCCCTGAAACTCCCTGAAACACACACGGGCTGGCTCATGTTGAAATGAAGCACACACAGCGCTCTGGCTGGCTCATGTTGAATTTATCAAGCTCCCTTCCCTCCCTGAAACACACACCGCTCTGGCTGGCTCATGTTTCATTTATCCAGCTCCCTTCCCTCCCTGAAACACACACCGACAGGCACAAATGAACACACACACCTACGGGCATACACTCAGACATATATTTATCTGCATGCACGTGCACACAAACGCACACACACACGCACACATTGATAACATTCACCATATACATTATTGTTTTATTCACAAATCCATGGCCATGTAGGATCAGCCTGTTACTACTTAGCCATAGTGACAGATACTATTTAAACTAAAGTCAGTAATCATTGTTAATTAGTGCTTCTCTTACTCCCACAAACTGATTCCCTGTAACCTGCGTACCTACTGCCAGTAAGCATATCTCTCCTTCTCATTCACTCTTTCAGTCTCTCTCTCTTTCCCTTCCTTCCATCTTTTCATCTCCCCCACTATATTATCCTCCCGTCCTCCGAATTCCAGAGAAAGTGGTGTTGAGAAAGACCAGGCCTCTCCTTTCCAACAGATCTTTCTCTATCTCTCTCTGTCTATCTCTCTATCTCCCTTAACCTCTCTCTCCCTTGCCCTCTCTCCCTCTCTCTCTCGCCCTCACTCTCTCTCAGTGTCTCCATCTCCCCTTCTCCTCCCTCTGATACACACACACCTACACACACACTGGATGTCATTGGGCCTATGTTATTGCCCACCTCAGAGATACCATAGCCTCACAGATTACATAGGATCTGTATAGATGGTTTATTTAAGCAGTAAGGCCCGAGGAGGTGTGGTATATGGCCAATAAAAGTGGAGGAGAGATTGACTTCATCACTACTTTTATTTATGAGAGGTATTGACATGTTGAATGCACCGAGCTGTCTGTCTAAACGACTGGTGCACAGCTCGGACACACATGCATATCCCACAAGACATTCCACAAGAGGTCTCTTCACAGTCCCCAAGTCCAGAACAGGCTATGGAAGGCACACAGTACTACATAGAGCCATGACTACATGGAACTCTATTCCACGTCAAGTAACTCATGCCAGCAGGGAAATTTGATTTAAAAAACAGATAAAAACACCTTATGGAATAGCGGGGACTGTGAAGCCACACAAATATTGGCACAGACACACACACACACACACACACACACACACACACACACACACACACACACACACACACACACACACACACACACACACACACACACACACACACACACGTACACACGTACACACACACACACACACACACACATACACACACACACATACGATAACATACGCACTATACATACACATGGATTTAGTACTGTAGATATGGTGGTAGTGGTGGAGTAGGGGCCTGAGTGCACAGTGTCTGCTGAAATCTGTGATAAACTGCCTTAGTTTTGCTGGACCCCAGGAAAGAGTAGCTGCAGCTATTGGGGATCCATAATAAATACAAATACAAAATACCAATATACCACGGCTACGGGCTGTTCTTAGGCACAACGCAACGTGGACTGCTTGGACAAAGCCCTTAGCCTGGTATATTCACCATATACCACAAACCCCTGAGGTGCCTTATTGCTATTAAAAATGGGTTTTTATTTAAATTTTTTATTTTACCTTTATTTATACCGTTTTTTTCTCATTGAGATAATATCTCTTTTCCAAGAAAGACCTGGTCCAATAGCAGCAGGGGGAACAACGTTTCAGACAAAACAACTTACATACACTAAAACAACATTAAACTAAACTATAAACACACATACAGTACAACAATTACATATTATATACGGTCTGAAATACCACAGCTGTCAGCAAATCACTACCAAATCACTACACTAGCTAAAACTACCCAGTTTATAATGGCCCTATAATGGTCTAATCATGAAAGCTGATTGGTGAAAAAACCGCATTCCAGCCCGTGTCTATTCCACAAGTTACCACCTGTAATACGTCTGTGTGTAGCTGGTGAGATGAGTCTGGAGCAAGACAGCAGATATGAGTAATGAAAGCAATTTTACTCAATAATATAACAATACACATCGTAAAAATACAAGGCCACAAATACGGACAAAGACAAAACAAATGGAAAATGAAAAGTGGATTGTCGATGGCTAGAAAGCCGGTGACGTCGACTGCTGAACGCCGCCCGAACAAGGAGAGGAACCAACTTCGGCAGAAGTCGTGACACCACCAGTTAAATATATGCATTAAAATGCCTATTGACTCTCTTCCATCTTACTGCGCAATCCACTGTCTCATCAGCCCAGCCAGGCAATTTATAAACTTGATCTGCACTATAAAAAGCATCTACACATCATCTCACTTTTAGACAAACATTTCGTTTTCAACATTGGAGATTTATATAAATCTTGCTTTCTGTCTCTCCGACATTTGCAACATTGTTTCAATATTCAAAATCGATCTCCTGCTGTCCTATAGTAATGAAAGTGTCGGGAGTCAAGGAATCAGCATCTTTTTCTATATACACTGCTCAAAAAAATAAAGGGAACACTTAAACAACACAATATAACTCCAAGTCAATCACACTTCTGTGAAATCAAACTGTCCACTTAGGAAGCAACACTGATTGACAATAAATTTCACATGCTGTTGTGCAAATGGAATAGAAAACAGGTGGAAATTATAGGCAATTAGCAAGACACCCCCAATAAAGGAGTGGTTCTGCAGGTGGTGACAACAGACCACTTCTCAGTTCCTATGCTTCCTGGCTGATGTTTTGGTCACTTTTGAATGCTGGCGGTGCTTTCACTCTAGTGGTAGGATGAGACGGAGTCTACAACCCACACAAGTGGCTCAGGTAGTGCAGCTCATCCAGGATGGTACATCAATACGAGCTGTGGCAAGAAGGTTTGCTGTGTCTGTCAGCGTAGTGTCCAGAGCATGGAGGCGCTACCAGGAGACAGGCCAGTACATCAGGAGATGTGGAGGAGGCCGTAGGAGGGCAACAACCCAGCAGCAGGACCGCTACCTCTGCCTTTGTGCAAGGAGGAGCAGGAGGAACACTGCCAGAGCCCTGCAAAATGACCTCCAGCAGGCCTGTGCATGCGTCTGCTCAAACGGTCATAAACAGACTCCATGAGGCTGGTATGAGGGCCCGACTTCCACAGGTGGGGGTTGTACAGCCCAACACCGTGCAGGATGTTTTTCATTTGCCAGAGAACACCAAGATTGGCAAATTCGCCACTGGCGCCCTGTGCTCTTCACAGATGAAAGCAGGTTCACACTGAGCACATGTGACAGATGCCGTGGAGAACGTTCTGCTGCCTGCAACATCCTCCAGCATGACCGGTTTGACGGTGGGTCAGTCATGGTGTGGGGTGGCATTTCTTTGGGGGGCCGCACAGCCCTCCATGTGCTCGCCAGAGGTAGCCTGACTGCCATTAGGTACCGAGATGAGATCCTCAGACCCCTTGTGAGACCATATGCTGGTGCGGTTGGCCCTGGGTTCCTCCTAATGCAAGACAATGCTAGACCTCATGTGGCTGGAGTGTGTCAGCAGTTCTTGCAAGAGGAAGGCATTGATGATATGGACTGGCCCGCCCGTTCCCCAGACCTGAATCCAATTGAGCACATCTGGGACATCATGTCTCGCTCCATCCACCAACGCCACGTTGCACCACAGACTGTCCAGGAGTTGGCGGATGCTTTAGTCCAGGTCTGAGTGGAGATCCCTCAGCAGACCATCCGCCACCTCATCAAGAGCATGCCCAGGCGTTGTAGGGAGGTCATACAGGCACGTGGAGGCCACACACACTACTGAGCCTCATTTTGACTTGTTTTAAGGACATTACAAAGTTGGATCAGCCTGTAGTGTGGTTTGCCACTTTAATTTTGAGTGTGACTCCAAATCCAGACGTCCATGGGTTGATAAATTAGATTTTCATTGATCATTTTTGTGTGATTTTGTTGTCAGCACATTCAACTATGTAAAGAAAAACGTATTTAATAAGAATATTTCATTCATTCAAATCTAGGATGTGTTATTTTAGTGTTCCCTTTATTTTTTTGAGCAGTGTATATACAATAACCTATCAATAGAAAATAGGTCAAACTAAACTAAATGCAGCTAGTTTGCAGTCTTTCCAGCTTCAATTCGAAGTGATTGTGTCACATTCTGACCTTTATTTCCTTTGTTTTGTATTTATTTAGTATGGTCAGGGCGTGAGTTGGGTGGGCAGTCTATGTTTGTTTTTCTATGATTTGGGTATTTCTATGTTTCAGCCTAGTATGGTTCTCAATCAGAGGCAGGTGTCATTAGTTGTCTCTGATTGAGAATCATACTTAGGTAGCCTGGGTTTCACTGTGTGTTTGTGGGTGATTGTTCCTGTCTCTGTGTTTGCACCAGATAGGACTGTTTCAGGTTTTCTCACGTTTGTTGTTTTTGTTAGTTATCTCATGTGTAGTTTCTTTATAAATTAAAGAACATGAATAACCACCATGCTGCATTTTGGTCCGCCTCTCCTTCACCACAGGAAAACCCTTACAGATTGTGTTAGTTGTGTTGCTGGCTAGCTCCTCTGAACAACGGTATCCTGACGAGAGAGCACATTTTCTATGTCAGGTGAAATCACACATCATTAGCTCATTGTTGTGGATGTATCCAAATAAATGTCACTAGAAAACAGCTGAAACAAACGCAAATGCAGCCACTTTGCTGTTATTCTGGATGCTTTCTGACGTGACTGCTAGTTAGCCGTAGTTGGCTAACTAGCAAGCAAGGGATAAGAACGTTGCCAGCCAGTACGGCAATGGAACATTTAGAACGAATGACTGGGTCACATCCATAGATACAGAACAAAAAGACTGAATGACTGTGTCACATCTCTGGCAACCAAACCGACAGAACAAACGACCAGCCGGCTTGGGTAGCAACCCTAGATCTGTGTCGGGACTATATCTTGTGGAAGGATGAAATACTATGAATAAATGATTCCAAATAACTTTTTTATTCAAATATGTAAATCATTATTTGAATATGTTGGTAACCCGTTGTATAAAAGTGATAATTCCCTCAAAGCCGGTGTTTGGGGGATATATAGGCACAGTTTTCCAATATAACAACACCCGTGCCAATATATACTCCAAACACCGTCTTCTCAGGCATTATCACTTAATTATAAACTGGGAGGTTCGAGCCCTGAATGCTGATTGGCTGAAAGCCATAGTATATCAGACCATATACCACAGGTATAACAAAACATTTATTTTTACTTCTCTAATTACGTTGGTAACCAGTTTATAATAGCAATAAGGCACGGAGGGGTGTGGTATATGGCCAATATACCACGGCTAAGGGCTGTGTTCAGGCACTCCCGTTGCGTTGTGCATAAGAACAGCCCTTAACCGTGGTATATTGGCCATATACCACACCCCCTGTGCCTTATTGCTTAAATATACCACGCCTAACGGTGGTTTATTCGCATGATGCGAAGCGGAGTGCCTCGATACAGCACTTAGCAGTTTATTGGCCATATGTCACAAACCCATGTGGTGCCATATTGCTATTATATTTCGAATATAACAGTAAACAAGTTGTGTCATACCATGGTATGTTGTCTGGTATACACACGGCTGGAATGATGTTTCAGTATCCAGGACTGAAGCTACCCGGATTATAATAGTCATTTAATGGGAGTTGTAGGCTCCCTTTGCTGGATCACATATCAGACTGGGATGTATGCTATCCATTGTCTCTCTGATTCGTTTGCCAGATGTGAGAGCGAAGGGCCCCTGAACCACAAAGCTCTTTCACAGCTAATATTCCCATAATGACAGCCAGAGATGAGCCAACATAAAGATCCCAGCGATGAACCAACACAAAGATAGATTATGGCTTTCGCCAATTTCATGCTATTACATGCACATCCAGAAGACTTGAGTAACTCTATAAAGTGTAACTCAGGACTGATACAGCACTCTGTGTGAAATTGGTAGAGATCCTGGAAAAGTCAACAAAGCATCTCTTTGGATTTGCTAGTGCAATGCAGCGAAGGATTTACCCATGGGAGAAGTGGATATGTACCCATGGACTGGTTTCCCAGCACAGCAGCGCTATGGTCCGGCTGTGTCGGCGTTGCTCAGCTGATGATGCATTTTCCTGCTGTTCCACGGGTCTTGCTTGGTCACGTGATACCGTTGAGCGCCTCAGACAGATGGATGAAGTGGAAGAAAGAGTCAACCTTTATCTCCCCGTTAGCCCTTTCCCTCGTCCCCTTGATGCCCGCTCTGGGAAGGTTCCCAAGGGACCGTTTCAGGAGGAAAGCTTAGATATGGGAGAGTGGCTCTGGGGAAGAAACATCAGTACGTCTCAAATCTGATAACCACCACTTCAAACAGCCACTTAAAGTCAGGGCTTTGTCTTCAAAAAAAAATGGGTTTATCCACTGATATGAACCATATTGTAACCGGCTTAAACAAGGCTTCTGAATGATCTGTGTCACGTGTGATTTGGATGATCCCCTAGAATCTAGATCTCTACTTTCTGATACATTTACCCAATTTAGTCACCCCCACCATTGCTACAAGGCTGTAGCAGTGACATGGTCGTATTCTGATGATTACACTAATAAGGGGTTACTTGCTTGCTAGTAATTATACGTCCAGCTTTCATTAGGGTGGAAAGGGTGCATCTGATTGTGGCCCTCTGATGTCATCTAACTGGACTGTTGTAATACAGACCGTGGTGTAGTGGATATGGAATGTAGTGCGTACAGAATCAACTGCTGTCACAGACAATGTGTGAGGCTCTTGGCCCTGTCTGAGAAGCTGATGCAACTAGCTGAAATGAAGCCAGGAGACTGTGACACTGACATGACATCGCCAGAGTTCAATTACCAAAGATACTACAACCAAAGACAAGACCCTGCAACGTGATCACAGATCTGCCAATCTCATAATGACTTATACGATCACAGGGGGGGGGGGACTTTCTTCATCTGGCTTTATTCATCGTTGATCTCTGATTTCATAAGATCAAAGAATATGGAGAAAGTTGTGCTTTCAACCCACGCATTGGCTCCGTTAACCTTTACATATTGAGGAATTAAAACAGAGGGCCTCGTGGGTGACAAGAGTGACAACAACACCCCCAGCTACAAACCTCCACCCCAACACCCTCTCTAGACATTCTCAGATTCTCTATTGTCAGATTTCAGAGAGCACCTTTTATGCCATGAAGTCTTTGAAATGAAATAAAAGATATTGCGTAAAAAGGGCAGGAAGGGTTCTGGGGGATTCCTGCACTGTTGGACGGTATGTTAAAAGAGCACATGATATTAACATCCCATTACCATCCCATTCACACACATTAACATGACAAGCTGCCTGAAGGGGGGGCCCAGTGCACCCTGGGATACCCCGGACAATAGAGCTCCTCCCACAGGTCAGTCACAGGGAGGAGGAGAGAAAAGGAGAGAGGAGAAGAGAAGAGAAAAAAAAAGAAGAGAGAGAGTTGAGGGAGAAAGAAGTAGGGCTGGTGTAAGGGAAAAGGGTAGAGCAGGACAAAGAGAAAGTGTAGAATAGGCAGGGGGATACAAAAAAGAGGAGTTTGAGTGGGCGGACTAACTTGAGGGAGAGACGCAGACTGAAAAGTGGTCTGAAAGGCATCTAGAGCTATAGGACCCTGAGATTGTGGTACATAAACTACGGTTCTGTGGAGAAAGTAGCCAACTGGTCCAACTCTGCATGCATTCACGTGCACTGTTTACACACAACCTCAAATGACAGACCATCTTTACTTGATTTCAAGAGTCGCTAATACAACTGGTATTGCTAATATCTCTTGAATGAAATGTTATGCAATGAATTAGTGATAGTGATAAGGACACTGTAAAGTCTTTCATGTAAATCATGGAGATTTTAATTGTATTTCTCCACTGTTCAGTCCTCCATTTGTCCCACCGACTCATCTTGCACAAACAAGCCTCAGTCTTGCACAACACCACAAGTGTTCCCAAAGTCATCAATATTTATCAGTCAACACCCTCTCCTACTGAAGTTTAGAGTCTGGCAAATGTTGTAGCCAAACACCGTCCTCTCTCACTCGCTCTCTCTCTCCCCGCCTCCTCTCTCCCCCCCCCTCTGTTTTCTTTATAGATGCTTGCCCCAAGGCCCTGGCCACAGTTCATGCACAACAAAAACACTTCTCGATTTTTGCATCATTTGCTGACCCGCAGAGGTCACTGGGGGTCAAAGGGTCATGGGTAGAGGCTTTGACTGAATTGTGCAGTGGCCATTTTGGAGGGAGAGCAGAGCAGACCTTTTCTCTTTCTTCTCTCTTTCCTCTCTGTTCTCCTCCGTCGGAGATGTGTCCTCCCTTCTCAATAAATCTTTGTCACTTCCTCAGTTGAACAGGGTTCATGTTCCAAGTGAATTCAGCCCTTAATTTTCACTTCTTCCATCCCTATTCTTTTTCAATTTGATGCCTTGATGTACCGGTATGTCTTTTCTATTGGGAGGGAGTTAGTCCTTTCGAGGTAACACATGCAAATCATTACTATCTGATACAAATGTGTGTCTAGACATCTTATCAGTGTGTGGCTGCCATGTATGTGTCTATGACTCCTGGAGGCACAGTCTCCTCCTGTGTGATTGACTGGGTTAAGCTCTGCGTGGAGAGGGAACACGAGAGGCTTCCTGACGCCTGATCACTCGCAGTGTGAGTCTAGTCATGGCACTGAGATGCCCCTGTGTGAGAAAGCAGAGAGCAGAGCAACACACTCCGAACACCAAGAGAGATGCCAGAGGAGGAGAGAGAGAGGAAGGGGCTGGAATTCGATAAGTGGTTTGAGTTTTAGAGAGGGAGGGAGGAATTGAGAATCCATTTGAAAGTTTCAGCTGCTATTGCAAAATAATCATTGTATTACTCTATGTTTAACTGTAACCCATATTGCTATGGGGCAGTTTCAGGTCCCTCCTAAACCTCGTCCGCCCGTCCGTCCGTCCGTCTGTCTAGTGAATGGACAGAAGAATGTGCCAGGGAGCCCTGAGTGCAGCCAATCACAGTCTAAGGAGACGCAACACGCCATTAGGCAAAACACATGAGCTGTCCTTCCAGAAATAGCCCTGGGTTCATTACTAGCTGCCCCCGCTTCCCCTCTTCCCTGCTCCCCTCTCCCCCTCTCCCTCCCACAGGCACAGAGGGGTAGAGGCTTGGGGCTCAAAGGGGTAGGGCAACCTAAACATAGACCTCTGGCTGGGGGGAGGGGAGAGAGGTAAGGGGGTGTGGAGGATGTTCAAGCGGCCAATTGTTTCTATACGAGAAACTTGACCACATGGTCATTAGTGGCATGATAAAACTCAGTGGGAGTAGAGAATGTGTCCGGTCGGAGTCAACCTAAACACTGCTGTAAATCTCTGCACTGAACTGTCACGGTGATGATGAGTGCACACATCTGTGGTGATGAGTACTCGTCTTTAGTTGGGGTCAGAAATAGAGAGAGAAGAGCACATGACAGCAGCTAACAACTTTCCCAAGTCACTACTCTACTATAGGAAGAATGATACATAAACTGTAAGTATGTGAAGAGTGTGAACTGTCGGACCTGCAGACATGGACTAGCAAAGACAACAGCTAGCCTCTGCTGGGAAAGAGGTCACACGTCTAGCGAAGAGGAACACAAGGTTAGGACAATTACAGGGCTACTCTGGGATTCTCTGGCCTGCTCTGGGCTTCTCTGTGCTGCTCTGGGATTCTCTGTGCTGCTCCTCTGGGCTTCTCTGTGCTGCTCCTCTGGGATTCTCTGTGCTGCTCTGGGCTTCTCTGTGCTGCTCCTCTGGGATTCTCTGTGCTGCTCTGGGCTTCTCTGTGCTGCTCCTCTGGGATTCTCTGTGCTGCTCTGGGCTTCTCTGTGCTGCTCTGGGCTTCTCTGTGCTGCTCCTCTGGGCTTCTCTGTGCTGCTCTGAGCTTCTCTGTGCTGCTCTGGGCTTCTCTGTGCTGCTCTGGCCTGCTCTGGGCTACTCTGGCCTGCTCTGGGCTTCTCTGTGCTGCTCCTCTGGGATTCTCTGTGCTGCTCTGGGCTTCTCTGTGCTGCTCTGAGCTTCTCTGTGCTGCTCTGGGCTTCTCTGTGCTGCTCCTCTGGGATTCTCTGTGCTGCTCTGGGCTTCTCTGTGCTGCTCTGAGCTTCTCTGTGCTGCTCTGGGCTTCTCTGTGCTGCTCTGGCCTGCTCTGGGCTACTCTGGCCTGCTCTGGGCTACTCTGTGCTGCTCTGGGCTTCTCTGTGCTGCTCCTCTGGGATTCTCTGTGCTGCTCTGGGCTTCTCTGTGCTGCTCCTCTGGGATTCTCTGTGCTGCTCTGGGCTTCTCTGTGCTGCTCCTCTGGGATTCTCTGGCCTGCTCTGGGCTTCTCTGTGCTGCTCTGGGCTTCTCTGTGCTGCTCCTATGGGCTTCTCTGTGCTGCTCTGAGCTTCTCTGTGCTGCTCTGGGCTTCTCTGTGCTGCTCTGGCCTGCTCTGGGCTACTCTGGCCTGCTCTGGGCTACTCTGGCCTGCTCTGGGCTACTCTGGCCTGCTCTGGGCTACTCTGGCCTGCTCTGGGCTGCTCTGGCCTGCTATGGCCTTGCTCTGGGCTGCTCTGGGGCTACTCTGGCCTGCTCTGGGCTACTCTGGCCTGCTCTGGCCTTGCTCTGGGCTTCTCTGTGCTGCTCTGGCCTGCTCTGGGCTGCTATGGCCTTGCTCTGGGCTTCTCTGTGCTGCTCTGGGCTGATGGACTGAGGAGGCACAGAAATGTAAGCACCCACCCTTACATGCAGTTCAAGCGAGAATGTGGACATAAACACACACACACATACACACACGTACACACACACTAAAGAGAGAGAGCGACACACACACACACACCTCACACAGTGTAAGGTTCTGCTTTTCTTTTCTTAGTCAACCTTGTGTTCTTTGTCTTTGTGTTCTTGAACGTAGCCCTGTTTCTTTGTGTTCTGGAACATAGCTCTGTCTTCCATTTTTGTTCATTGATTTCACCTGTGTTCATTTCTCACCTGGTCTCATCAGCTCCCTATTTAGTCCAGTTCTTTTTGTTTGTATGGTCGTGAGGTATTGTTTGCTTTTGACTGCCTACCTGTGTTTGACCATTGCCTGCGACCACGATTCCTGCCTTCTGCGAAGGCTTAACTAACATCTACCGCGATCTGCGCGTGTATCTACACCTTTTTCTCCCTGACTATTCATTACACACAGAGCGATGCATGCTGACACACACATAAACTCAGCAAAAAAAGAAACGTTCTGTCACTGTCAACATCGTTTATTTTCAGCAAACTTAACATGTGTAAATATTTGTACGAACATAACAAGATTCAACAACTGAGACATGAACTGAACAAGTTCCACAGACATGTGACTAACATAAATGGAATAATGTGTCCCTGAACAAAGGGGGCGGGGGTCAAAATCAAAAGTAACAGTCAGTATCTGGTGTAGACACCAGCTGCATTAAGTACTGCAGTTGCATCTCCTCCTCATGGACTGCACTAGATTTGCCAGTTCTTGCTGTGAGATGTTACCCCACTCTTCCACCAAGGCACCTGCAAGTTCCCGGACAATTCTGGGGGAATGGCCCTAGCCCTCACCCTTCGATTCAACAGGCCCCAGACGTGCTCAATGGGATTGAGATCCGGGCTCTTCGCTGGCCATGGCAGAACACTGACATTCCTGTCTTGCAGGAAATCACACACAGAATGAGCAGTATGGCTTGTGGCATTGTCATGCTGGAGGGTCATGTCAGGATGAGCCTGCAGGAAGGGTACCACATGAGGGAGGAGGATGTCTTCCCTGTAACGCACAGTGTTGAGATTGCCTGCAATGACAACAAGCTCAGTCTGATGATGCTATGACCCCCCCCCCCTCCCAGACCATGACGGACCCCCTCCACCTCCAAATCGATCCCGCTCCAGAATATAGGCCTCGGTGTAACACTCATTCCTTGGACGATAAACACAAAACCGTGACCCGTAAGTGAAGAGCACTTTTTCCAGTCCTGTCTGGTCCAGCGACGGTGGGTTTGTGCCCATAGGCAACGTTGTTGCAGGTGATGTCTGGTGAGGACCTGCCTTACAACAAGCCTACAAGCCCTCAGTCCAGCCTCTCTCAGCCTATTGCGGACAGTCTGAGCACTGATGGAGGGATTGTGTGTTACCCGTTTTGTAACTGGGCAGTTGTTGTTGGCATCCTGTACCTGTCCAGCAGGTGTGATGTTCGGATGTACCGATCCTGTGCAGGTGTTGTTATACGTGGTCTGCCACTGTGAGGACGATCAGCTGTCCATCCTGTCTCCCTGTAGCGCTGTCTTAGGTGTCTCACAGTACGGACATTGTAATTTATTGCCCTGGCCACATCTGCAGTCCTCATGCCTCCTTGCAGCATGCCTAAGTCACGTTCACGCAGATGAGCAGGGACCCTGGGCATCTTTCTTTTGGTGTTTTTCAGAGTCAGTAGAAAGTGCTCTTTAGTGTCCTAAGTTTTCCTAACTGTGACCTCAATTGCCTACCATCTGTAAGCTGTTAGTGTCTTAATGACCATTCCAACGGTGCATGTTCATTAATTTTTTATAGTTCATTGAACAAGCATGGGAAACAGTGTTTAAACCCTTTACAATGGAGATCTGTGAAGTTATTTGGATTTTTACCAATTATCTTTGAAAGACAGGGTCCCGAAAAAGGGACGTTTCTGTCTTTAGCTGAGTTTACATGCATTTATGTAAAACACATACTGCCGTGGCATTTATTTGGTGTGAAAGTCACACAGGGATGTGATTCCCTTGAGAGAAGAAATATGACTGGCTCATTCCTTTACCGATGAGATGACCCTCTGTTCCGACCTTCATGGTGGAGGTGGAGAAAGATGTCTGGAGGATGAGACAGGGCTGATTGCAGGGTGTCGGGCCTCTGAGCTGCATGGGGTTGGGATCCAAATCAAATCAAGTTTTATTGGTCACATACACATGGTTAGCAGATGATAATGAAAGTGTAGCGAAATGCTTGTGCTTCTAGTTCCGACCGTGCAGTAAGGTAAAAAATCTGGCAGTTAACCCACTGTTCCCACTGTTCTTAACTGATTTGTAAAGGTACATTTTTATTATTCTATCTAACCATTTTTCAACAACTACCTTATACACACAAGTGTAAAGGAATGAATAAGAATATGTACATATAAATATATGGATGAGTGATGGCCGTGCGGCATAGGCAAGATGCAGTAGATAGTATAGAGTACAGTATATACAGTTGAAGTCGGAAGTTTACATACACTTAGGTTGAAGTCATTAAAATTAGTTTTTCAATCACTCCACAAATTTCTTAGCCAACTATAGTTTTGGCGAGTCGGTTCGGAGATCTACTTTGTGCATGAAGTAATTTTTCCTACAATTGTTTACAGACAGATTATTTCACTTATAATTTCACTGTAATCACAATTCCAGTGGGTCAGAAGTTTACAAACACTAAATTGACTGTGCCTTTAAACAGCTTGGAAAATTACAGAAATGATGTTGTGGCTTTAGAAGCTTCTGATAGGCTAATTGACATAATTTGAGTCAATTGGAGGTGTACCTGTGGATGTATTTCAAGGTCAACCTTCAAACTCAGTGCCTCTTTGCTTGACATCATGGGAAAATCAAAAGAAATCAGACCAGACCTCAGAAAAAAATTGTAATCCTCCACAGGTCTGGTTCATCCTTGGGAGCAATTTCCAAATGCCTGAAAGTACCACGTTCATCTGTACAAACAATAGTACGCAAGTATAAATATCATGGGACCACGCAGCTGTCATTCCGCTCAGGAAGGAGGCACGTTCTGTCTTCTAGAGATTAACGTATTTTGGTGCAAAAAGTGCACATCAATCTCAGAGCAACAGCAAAGGACCTTGTGAAGATGCTGGAGGAAACAGGTACAAAAGTATCTATATCCACAGCAAAACAAGTCCTATATCGACATAACCTGAAAGGCCGCTCAGCACGGAAGAAACCACTGCTCCAAAATCGCATAACAAAGCCAGACTACGGTTTGCAACTGCACATGGTGACAAAGATCGTACTTTTTGGAGAAAAAAATAGAACTGTTTGACCATCGTTATGTTTGGAGGAAAAACGGGGAGGCTTGCAAGCCAAAGAACACCATCCCAACCGTGAAGCATGGGAGTGGTAGCATCATGTTGTGGGGATGCTTTGCTGCAGGAGGGACTGGTGCACTTCACAAAATCACTTCACAAGATGGCTTCATGAGGAAAGAAAATGATGTGGATATATTGAAGCAACATTAGTCAGGAAGTTGAAGCTTGGCCGCAAATGGGTCTTTCAAATGGACAATGGACAACAACCACACTTCCAAAGTTGTGGCAAAATGGCTTAAGGACAACAAAGTCAAGGTATTAGAGTGGCCATCACAAAGCCCTGACCTCAATCCTATAGAAAATTTGTGGGCAGAACTGAAAACCGTGTGCGAGCAAGGAGGCCTACAAACCTGACTCAGTTACACCAACTCTGTCCGGATGAATGGGCCAAAATTCACCCAACTTATTGTGGGAAGCTTGTGGAAGGCTCCCCGAAACATTTGACCCAAATTAAACAATTAAAGGCAATGCTACCAAATACTAATTGAGTGTATGAAAACGTCTGACACACTGGAAATGTGATGAAAGAAATAAAAGCTGAAATAAATCATTCTTCCTACTATTATTCTGACATTTCACATTCTTAAAATAAAGTGGTGATCCTAAATGACCTAAGACAGGAAATTTTTACTAGGATTAAATGTCAGGATTTGTGAAAACTGAGTTTAAATGTATTTGGCTAAGGTGTATGTAAACTTCAGACTTCGACTGTACATATGAGATGAGAAATGGAGGGTATGTAAACATGACATAAAGTGGCATTGTTTTAAAGTGACTAGTGATACATTTATTACATCCAATTTTTTATTAATACAGTGGCTAGAGATTTGAGTCAGTATGTTGGCAGCAGCCACTCAATGTTAGTGGTGGCTGTTTAACAGCCTGATGGTCTTGAGATAGAAGCTGTTTTTCAGTCTCTCTTCCCCAGCTTTGATGCACCTGTACTGGCCTTGCCTTCTGGATGATAGCGGGGTGAACAGGCAGTGGCTCGGGGCGTTGTTGTCCTTGATGATCTTTTTGGCCTTCCTGTGACATCGGGTGGTTTTAGGTGTCCTGGAGGGCAGGTAGTTTGCCCCTGGTGATACGTTGTGCAGTCCTCACTACCCTCTGGAGAGACTTACGGTTGTGGGCGTACCAGGCGGTGATACAGCCCGACAGGATGCTCTCGATTGTGCATCTGTAAAAGTTTGTGAGTGTTTCGGTGACAAGCCATGTTTCTTCAGCCTCCTGAGGTTGAAGAGACACTGTTGTGCCTTCTTCACCACGCTGTCTGTGTGGTTGGACCATTTCAGTTTGTCTGTGATGTGTACGCCGAGGAACTTAAAACTTTCCACATTCTCCACCTCCCCCAGCAAGACTCAGAGAAGACAGAGATGGGACTAGAGATTAGGGCAGAAGACACACAGAGACACGGCCAGGGAGGCTTCAGTGAAGACATCATCTGGGCATGGCATCTTTGGTTGATCTCTCTCTCTTTTTCTGACAGGCAGGCAGGCAGACAAGCAGGCACGCACATAACCTCCCCTCTTCTTACCAGAAATTGCATTCTAAATGGTGTGCTCAATGTCAGTGTGTTTGAGCAGAGTGATTTCAGAGACTCACTCAAGGCACCTCACTGTGGCTGTGAAAGGCTTAGAACAGCTTGATCTCTGGAACAGAAAGGGCTCTATTCAATCTGTATTGCTGAAGTGTTACAGGTAGCACACTAGAAATGCCAAAGTTATTTCCTATTGATCCGACAGACTACGCTAACACAGGAAAATTTCAAATCAAATCAATTTCAAATCAAGCTGGAACGCTGAATTTCGATTTGAATAGAGCTCTAAATTAATACTCAACAAACCCTGGAATTCAACAGTTCACACAAGAAAGGCCGAATGGAATTAAGCCCTTTAAGCGGCAAAGCTTTGACCCCAGACCTTCTTATTTAGTCAGCTTGACAGGCAGATCAAGGCTTTGCTCCTGTGTTATGGCAACACGTGCTGGGTATAGAAACAGTAGGTTCAACTACTGGTCACGAGAGAGAGAGAGAGAGAGAGAGAGAGAGAGAGAGAGAGAGAGAGAGAGAGAGAGAGAAAGAGAGAGAGACTTCCCCCTTCCTCTTACACTCCTCCCTCTTTCACTTCCTCTCTACATCCCTCCTTCCATCCCTCTCTCCCATCCTCCATCCCTCTCTACTTCCCTGTCTCCCTCTTTCCCCGCTCCCTCTTTCCATCCCCCCCTCTAACCCTCTCTCCCAGGGAGCTATTGTGGATCCCCAGGTCAATGGGGGGGTTCTTCCTGCTCCACTGAGAGAGAAGAGAAGAGTAGTCTGCTGGAACGGGATGCCATGGCGTTCACAGCCCTGGAGTCATAAATACCTCGACTGTGTCAGCATCAGCCTAGTGTGTGTTCAGTTCTTTAAAAAAATGTAACCTTTACTTAAGTAGGCAAGTCAGTTAACAACAAATTCTTATTTACAATGACGGCCTACCCCGGCAAAACCCTAACCCGACCAACTGTGCGCCACCCTATGGGACTCCCAATCACGGCCGGTTGTGATACAGCCTGGAATCGAACCAGGCTCTGTAGTGACGCCTCTAGCACTGAGATGCAGTGCCTTGGACCGCTGCATCACTCCGGATGGGACATCACGCCCAGAGCAAACACATATATATACTTGAATGTACAATACCGTGGGATATGCGTCAACAGCAACCTTGGGAAAAACCTCTGCATTATCATTAACACCGGACTTGTATAGTTCCTCAATGAAAACAATGTACCGAGCAACTGTCAAATTGGCTTTTTACCAAATTACCTTACGACAGACCACATATTCACCCTGCACACCATAATTGATGAACAAACAAACCAAAACAAAGGCAAAGTCTTCTCATGCTTTGTTGATTTCAAAAAAGCTTTTGCCTCAATTTGGCATGAGGGTCTGCTATACAAAGGGATGGAAAGTGGTGTTGTAGGAAAACAACAAGTGTCCAGTTAAAATGGGCAAAAAACACACATTTCTTTCTACAGGGCCGTGGGGTGAGACAGGGATGCAGCTTAAGCCCCACCCTCCTCAACATATATATCAACGACTTGGCGAGGACACTAGAACAATCTGCAGCACCTGGCCTCACCCTACTAGAATCTGAAGTCAAATGTCTACTGTTTGCTGATGATCTGGTGCTTCTGTCCCCAACTAAGGAGGGGCCTACAGCAGCGCCTAGCTCTTCTGCACAGATTCTGTCAGACATTTACATTTACATTTAAGTCATTTAGCAGACGCTCTTATCCAGAGCGACTTACAAATTGGTGCTTTCACCTTATGACATCCAGTGGAACAGCCACTTTACAATAGTGCATCTAGGTCTTTTAAGGGGGGGGAGAAGGATTACTTTATCCTATCCTAGGTATTCCTTAAAGAGGTGGGGTTTCAGGTGTCTCCGGAAGGTGGTGATTGACTCCGCTGTCCTGGCGTCGTGAGGGAGTTTGTTCCACCATTGGGGGGCCAGAGCAGCGAACAGTTTTGACTGGGCTGAGCGGGAACTGTACTTCCTCAGTGGTAGGGAGGCGAGCAGGCCAGAGGTGGATGAACGCAGTGCCCTTGTTTGGGTGTAGGGCCTGATCAGAGCCTGGAGGTAGTGAGGTGCCGTTCCCCTCACAGCTCCGTAGGCAAGCACCATGGTCTTGTAGCGGATGCGAGCTTCAACTGGAAGCCAGTGGAGAGAGCGGAGGAGCGGGGTGACGTGAGAGAACTTGGGAAGGTTGAACACCAGACGGGCTGCGGCGTTCTGGATGAGTTGTAGGGGTTTAATGGCACAGGCAGGGAGCCCAGCCAACAGCGAGTTGCAGTAATCCAGACGGGAGATGACAAGTGCCTGGATTAGGACCTGCGCCGCTTCCTGTGTGAGGCAGGGTCGTACTCTGCGGATGTTGTAGAGCATGAACCTACAGGAACGGGCCACCGCCTTGATGTTATTTGAGAACGACAGGGTGTTGTCCAGGATCACGCCAAGGTTCTTAGCGCTCTGGGACGAGGACACAATGGAGTTGTCAACCGTGATGGCGAGATCATGGAACGGGCAGTCCTTCCCGGGAGGAAGAGCAGCTCCGTCTTGCCGAGGTTCAGCTTGAGGTGATGATCCGTCATCCACACTGATATGTCTGCCAGACATGCAGAGATGCGATTCGCCACCTGGTCGTCAGAAGGGGAAAGGAGAAGATTAATTGTGTGTCGTCTGCATAGCAATGATAGGAGAGACCATGTGAGGTTATGACAGAGCCAAGTGACTTGGTGTATAGCGAGAATAGGAGAGGGCCTAGAACAGAGCCCTGGGGACACCAGTGGTGAGAGCACGTGGTGAGGAGACGGATTCTCGCCACGCCACCTGGTAGGAGCGACCTGTCAGGTAGGACGCAATCCAAGCGTGGGCCGCGCCGGAGATGCCCAACTCGGAGAGGGTGGAGAGGAGGATCTGATGGTTCACAGTATCGAAGGCAGCCGATAGGTCTAGAAGGATGAGAGCAGAGGAGAGAGAGTTAGCTTTAGCAGTGCGGAGCGCCTCCGTGATACAGAGAAGAGCAGTCTCAGTTGAATGACTAGTCTTGAAACCTGACTGATTTGGATCAAGAAGGTCATTCTGAGAGAGATAGCGGGAGAGCTGGCCAAGGACGGCACGTTCAAGAGTTTTGGAGAGAAAAGAAAGAAGGGATACTGGTCTGTAGTTGTTGACATCGGAGGGATCGAGTGTAGGTTTTTTCAGAAGGGGTGCAACTCTCGCTCTCTTGAAGACGGGAGGGACGTAGCCAGCGGTCAGGGATGAGTTGATGAGCGAGGTGAGGTAAGGGAGAAGGTCACCGGAGATGGTCTGGAGAAGAGAGGAGGGGATAGGGTCAAGCGGGCAGGTTGTTGGGCGGCCGGCCGTCACAAGACGCGAGATGTCATCTGGAGAGAGAGGGGAGAAAGAGGTCAGAGCACAGGGTAGGGCAGTGTGAGCAGAACCAGCGGTGTCGTTTGACTTAGCAAACGAGGATCGGATGTCGTCGACCTTCTTTTCAAAATGGTTGACGAAGTCATCTGCAGAGAGGGAGGAGGGGGGGGGAGGAGGATTCAAGAGGGAGGAGAAGGTGGCAAAGAGCTTCCTAGGGTTAGAGGCAGATGCTTGGAATTTAGAGTGGTAGAAAGTGGCTTTAGCAGCAGAGACAGAGGAGGAAAATGTAGAGAGGAGGGAGTGAAAGGATGCCAGGTCCGCAGGGAGGCGAGTTTTCCTCCATTTCCGCTCGGCTGCCCGGAGCCCTGTTCTGTGAGCTCGCAATGAGTCGTCGAGCCACGGAGCGGGAGGGGAGGACCGAGCCGGCCTGGAGGATAGGGGACATAGAGAGTCAAAGGATGCAGAAAGGGAGGAGAGGAGGGTTGAGGAGGCAGAATCAGGAGATAGGTTGGAGAAGGTTTGAGCAGAGGGAAGAGATGATAGGATGGAAGAGGAGAGAGTAGCGGGGGAGAGAGAGCGAAGGTTGGGACGGCGCGATACCATCCGAGTAGGGGCAGTGTGGGAAGTGTTGGATGAGAGCGAGAGGGAAAAGGATACAAGGTAGTGGTCGGAGACTTGGAGGGGAGTTGCAATGAGGTTAGTGGAGGAACAGCATCTAGTAAAGATGAGGTCGAGCGTATTGCCTGCCTTGTGAGTAGGGGGAAGGTGAGAGGGTGAGGTCAAAAGAGGAGAGGAGTGGAAAGAAGGAGGCAGAGAGGAATGAGTCAAAGGTAGACGTGGGGAGGTTAAAGTCGCCCAGAACTGTGAGAGGTGAGCCGTCCTCAGGAAAGGAGCTTATCAAGGCATCAAGCTCATTGATGAACTCTCCGAGGAACCTGGAGGGCGATAAATGATAAGGATGTTAAGCTTGAAAGGGCTGGTAACTGTGACAGCATGGAATTCAAAGGAGGCGATAGACAGATGGGTAAGGGGAGAAAGAGAGAATGACCACTTGGGAGAGATGAGGATCCCGGTGCCACCACCCCGCTGACCAGAAGCTCTCGGGGTGTGCGAGAGCACGTGGGCGGACGAAGAGAGAGCAGTAGGAGTAGCGGTGTTGTCTGTGGTGATCCATGTTTCCGTCAGAGCCAAGAAGTCGAGGGACTGGAGGGAGGCATAGGCTGAGATGAACTCTGCCTTGTTGGCCGCAGATCGGCAGTTCCAGAGGCTACCGGAGACCTGGAACTCCACGTGGGTCGTGCGCGCTGGGACCACCAGATTAGGGTGGCTGCGGCCATGCGGTGTGGAGCGTTTGTATGGTCTGTGCAGAGAGGAGAGAACAGGGATAGACAGACACATAGTTGACAGGCTAGAGAAGAGGCTACGCTAATGCAGAGGAGATTGGAATGACAAGTGGACTACACGTCTCGAATGTTCAGAAAGTTAAGCTTACGTAGCAAGAATCTAATTGACTAAAATGATTAAAATGATAGAGTACTGCTGGGGTAGGCTAGCTGCGTTGTTGACACTACCCTAATCAAGTCGTACCGTTGAGTGTGAAGTTTCTACAATGCTGCTTATCGGGAGCTAGCTGGCTAGCTAGCAGTGTTGGTTACGTTACGTTGCGTTAGGAGAACGACAATAGCTGGCTAGCTAACCTAGAAAATCGCTCTAGACTACACAATTATCTTTGAAACAAAGACGGCTATGTAGCTAGCTATGTAGCTAGCTACGATCAAACAAATCACACCGTTGGGACTGTAATGAAATGAAATGAAAAAGTGATACTACCTGTGGAGCGACGCGGAATGCGACCGAATGCGAAAGTTCTATTCAGTAGACGTTGGCTGGCTATTGGCTAGCTAGGAGTGTCTCCTACGTTAAGGACGACAAAATAGCTGGCTAGCTAACCTCGGTGAATTAAGATAATCACTCTAAGACTACACACTCTAAACTACACAATTATCTTGGATACGAAGACAGCAAAGACAACTATGTAGCTATCTAATACTACACTAATCAAGTCGTTCGGTTGAGTGTGATAGTTACTACAGTGCTACGGTAGCCGGTGAACGTATGCTAGCTGGCTAGCTGCTAGGCAGATAGGAGGGCGACGAAATACGATAATAACGCAATTATCACTCTAAGACTCCACACTCTAAGCTACACAATTATCTTGGATACGAAGACAGCAAAGACAACTATGTAGCTAGCTATGTAGCTAGCTAACACTACACTAATCAAGTCGTTCAGTTGAGTGTGATAGTTACTACAGTGCTACGGTAGCCGGTGAACGTATGCTAGCTGGCTAGCTGCTAGGCAGATAGGAGGGCGACGAAATACGATAATAACGCAATTATCACTCTAAGACTCCACACTCTAAGCTACACAATTATCTTGGATACGAAGACAGCAAAGACAACTATGTAGCTAGCTATGTAGCTAGCTAACACTACACTAATCAAGACGTTCAGTTGAGTGTGATAGTTACTACAGTGCTACGGTAGACGGTGAACGTGTTGGACAGATAGGAGTTGACAGATAGGAGACGACGAAATACGATAATTACGCAATTATCTTTGATACAACGACGACTATGTAGCTAGCTAAGAGGAAATTGCTAAGATTAGACAAATCAGACCGTTGTACTATAATGAAATGTAATGAAATGTAATGAAAAAGTTATACAACCTGCAGACCGAAGCGCGGATGCGACCAGATCGCTCCAACCTTTGTGTGTGAACCGAAAGACCTGGGCCTTGACAGTAAATCTCAGTAAGACAAAATAATGGTGTTCCTAAAAAGGTCCGGTTACCAGGACCACAAACACAAATTCCATCTAGACACCATTGCCCTAGAGCACACAGAAAAATATATACATACCTCAGCCTAAACATCAGCGTCCGCCACAGGTAACTTCCAAAGAGCTGTGAACGAGCTGAGAGAAAAGGCAAAAAGGTCCTTCTATGCCATCAAAAGGAACATAACATTCAACATACCAATTAGGAGCTGGCTAAAAATACTTGAATCAGTTATAGAACCCATTGCCCTTTATGGTTGTGAGATCTGGGGTCCGCTCACCAACCAAGACTTCACAAAATGGAACAAACACCAAATTGAGACTGCAGCAGAATTCGGCAAAAATATCCTCAGTGTACAACGTAAAACACCAAATAATGCTTGCAGAGCATTAGGCCGATACCCGCTAATTAACAAAATTCAGAAAAGAGCCATTAAATTACAACCACCTAAAAGGAAGTGATTCCCAAACCTTCCATAACAAAGCCATCACCTACAGAGACATTGGTCTGGAGAAGAGCCCCCTAAGCAAGCTGGTCCTGGGGCTCTGTTCAAAAACACAAATAGACCCCACCGAGCTCCAGGACAGCGACATAATTAGACCCAACCAAATCATGAGAAACAAAAAGATAATTACTTGACACATTTGAAAGAATTGACAGAAAAAAAAACAGAGCAAACTAGAATGCTATTTGGCCCTAAACAGAGAGTACACAGTGGCAGAATACCTGACCACTGTGACTGACTCAAAATTAAGGAAAGCTTTGACTATGTACAGACTCAGTGAGCATAGCCTTGCTATTGAGAGAGCCCCCCCATAGGCAGACCTGGCTCTCAAGAGAAGACAGGCTATGTGTACACTGCCTACACAAGTAGGTGGAAACTGAGCTGCACTTCCTAACCTCCTGCCAAATGTATTACCATTTTAGAGACACATATTTCCCTCAGATTACACCCACAAAGAATTCAAAAACAAATCCAATTTTGATCAACTCCCATGTCTATTGAGTAGAATGTCACAATGTGCCTTCACAGCAACAAGATGTGTTGCCACAAGAAAATGGCAACCAGTGAAGAACAAACGCCATTGTAAATACAGCACATATTTATGCTGATTTATTTTCCCCTTTTGTACCACTATTTGCACATTGTTATAACACTGTATACAGCCATAATATGACATTTGAAATGTCTCTATTCCTTTGGAACTTTTGTGTGTGTGATGTTTACCGTTCATGTTTTTGTTGTTTATTTCACTGTTGTTTAAATATTTATTTCACTTGCTTTGTCAATGCAAACACATGTTTCCCATGCCAATAAAGCCCTTGAATTGGAGAGAGAGACAGAGACAGAGACAGACAGGGAGAGAGAGGAGACAGACACACAGAGAGAGACAGAGAGAAAGAGAGAGAGACACAGAGAGAGAGAGACAGAGAGAGAGAGACACAGAGAGAGACAGAGAGAGAGAGAGACAGAGAGAGAGAGAGAGAGAGAGAGAGAGACAGAGAGAGAGAGAGAGAGAGAGACAGAGAGAGAGAGAGACAGAGAGAGAGAGACAGAGAGAGAGAGAGACAGAGAGAGAGAGACAGAGAGAGAGAGACAGAGAGACAGAGAGACAGAGAGAGACAGAGAGAGACAGAGAGAGAGACAGAGAGAGAGAGACAGAGAGAGAGAGAGACAGAGAGAGAGACAGAGAGAGAGGAGACAGACACAGAGAGACAGAGAGAGAGAGAGAGAGAGAGAGAGACACAAAGAGAGAGAGAGACAGACACAGAGAGAGAGAGAGAGAGAGAGAGAGAGAGAGAGAGACACAGAGAGAGACAGAGAGAGAGAGACAGACACAGAGAGACAGAGAGAGAGAGAGAGAGAGAGAGAGAGAGAGAGAGAGAGAGAGAGAGACAGACACAGAGAGAGAGAGAGAGAGACAGACACAGAGAGAGGGAGAGACAGACACAGAGAGAGAGAGAGAGAGAGAGAGACAGACACAGAGAGAGACAAAGAGAGAGAGGAGACAGACACAGAGAGAGAGACAGACAGACAGACAGACAGACAGACAGACAGACAGACAGACAGACAGACAGACAGACAGACAGACAGACAGACAGACAGACAGACAGACAGAGAGAGATAAAACAACATTGACATCAATATTCTCACACCTGGCTCAGACACCTGTGCTGATATAAAACTCCTAGAACCACAGGTGTCCAGGATAGAGTTCCATGCAGCTGGCACAGTAGCCTTCCATGGCCTGAGGTCTGACACGCTATATGGATGTACCACATTGCCCTACCTCAGCTGCTTTCAGCCCCATAGGCTAAGGACAACACTACTAATGTCCCAAACGGCAAAGTAGTGCACTAAATAGGATATAGAGAGCCATTTGGGACGCACTCACTCTCTGTCTGCTGAGAACAATCATAACCAGTCCCAAAGAGGAGACAGGGAAACCGTGAATCTCTCTAAATGATCAGCTAATATCCCTGGCATTCTGAAGAGAGGGCTGCTGCTCCACTTGGACTGACAAGGCCAGCAGGTTTTCTTAGTTTTATCGAAATCAGTCTCCAAAAACTCAGTCAACTCTGCGTTGGAAAATGAGCAGCCATCTTCTTATTTATAACATGTCTGTATGGTCAGGCCCTCTCTCTTTCGTCTCGATCTCTCTCCGTCTCGATCTCTCTTTCTGGCGTCTCCACGGAGTCCTGTTTATCTAGTTGTGTTTATTTACCGTCTCTCAGTCAGATGACATCTGTTGCTGTGGGGGCTCCTCGTGGCTAGTGTGTGTGTGTGTGTTTATGTGTGTGTGTTCGTGTGTGTGTGTGTTCTCACATGGGGGGAGGACCAACACCAGGCCCAGGCTAGAGATTTGTTCTCCTCTGGAGGTGTTATGCTAATGGCGGGAGGGGTGAGAAGCTACAGGGAAGGTTAGTAGTGGGTGGGGGGTGGTCACACACACACACACACAAACACACACACAAACACTGGTGGGAAATGAGATTCCTTTGGTCCCCCCTCTCAAAGTGCTCCTCCCCCTTCGGCTCCCATCTGCTGTGACAGAGGTAGAAGTTGAGCGTGAATGACAAACACAGTCAAGCATCCACAGCCACCCGGCAGTTCATTCTAGCTCTGTGAGAGAGTGAAAGAGTGACCCCATCCCCCCCAAAGCTACCTCTCCTCTATCCGTCTCCAGAAAGGAAGGGAATCATTTTTAAGATCTTACAAAATAATATCTTACCCTGGCTCAAATTGGAATCAGGTACTTTGCGTTGTGTCTAGCACCATTCCCTGCCCCCTCGCTATCCCTTAAGTGGATAGAGAGAAAACAATAGACAACATTTTCCTAGACAATTGAATTAAGCCCATATCAGGCCATGGGATCTCCATGCAAAAGAGAGCACTGTTTACATGCTAATGTAATGCAGGGCCCCTGAGCTCCAGTCCCTACAGGTGTGCATCACAAAACACTGAGGCCCCCTGTTCGTATAATAGCTAATAGTTTCCTCTGAGATAATGTTTTGAATAGGATAAAAATAATGAGGTATGCATTGTGCATTCAATGACTCAATTTGACACCTGCTGACATTGGATAGGGACAGAATTAAATTTACTCAGGGGGAGGGTTGGTCCAAAAGGGGGCTCCCAAGTGGCACAGGGGTCCAAGGCACTATATCACAGTGCTTAGAGGCGTCACTACAGTTCGATTCCAGGCTGTATCACAACTGGCCCGTGATTGGACGTTCCATAGGGCAGCGCACAATTGGCCCAGCATTGTCCTAGTTAAATAAAGGTTAAAAAATAATTTAAAAGGAGGGTTGTCAAACTTTTAATTTTTGCTCTGTGGAGGGGTGTTTTTTTTTACAGGGATAATAAAGTTTAGAAACATTTGTGAAGGTTTGGTGTGGCTATTATTAAGCTTTAGCTGCTGCAGGTCTATGATATGAAGGCAGTGGCCCCCAGCGCTCCAACTGACACCGAGATTTGAACATGAGTTGAGGAAGACTTACTCCTATAATCTAACAACATCCCGTTTATCTTTTAAGGACACGTACATGTGGCTCATTTGGCCAATATCCCTCGTTTATTGGTGGCGCAGGCTGCGCCAGGTCGGATCTGAATGCATATGGATGTCCGTTAAATTTCGCAAATGGTCAATTAAAATCTTCCCGGTCATGTTGTCCAGCGCTAACTTTTTCTAAAAGAAACTCTGAAATGGCACATCATTTTGGCAAGTGCGCTAGGCCAGTGTCACGTTTGATTTTGCCTGCACATCACGGTTCACCAGCAGCCCCAAACATCTAAAGAATAAGCTACCAGCCAAACAAGCTTGTAAGAATTGTACCCAGACTCCCCCGTCATACTCATCTGGAGGTTGAGAATGTTTTTGACTTTATTGTGCAATCCCAGTCGCTTTTAAAAATCTTTGTGTATATATATATTTTTTTAACTGAACAATCAAAGCAATCAATCCAAACTGTGCAGCGGCCATTTGATGAATGGAAAGAGACATCTGTTACAAATCATCAAAACGTTTAATGACATTCAGAGATTGTCAAGCCAAGCCCTTGGTACTGGGTAAACCTACAAGGTAGGGAGGCACGTATGTTCTGTTTGTCCAGACTGACATAGTCTATTCATGTTGAAAACGCAAACCATGATGTTGAAGTGCCCGAAGTTGGTACGCTTTGTTTATTGGTTGTGTGGTGCATTGGCACAGAGACCTTTTGGTGGAAAATGTGTTGCATATATTTTATATAATAAAAAAATATGGTAATAATGGTATCAAAATGATGATAATCTGGCTCTGATCCTGGTGTAATTAAACAGGAAGGGAGACTGAGCTCGTCTGTGCTGGTCGGCGAACCCTCAACCTTCTGACTCGTAGTCCTGCTTGGCATCAATTGTGCCACAAAAACTGGCAAAGTCGACATCCACGTTCATAAACACAGGGTCGCTACAGTTATTGTTATTTTCGGTCGTAAACATTAATATTATTTAATTATATGGGGGGGGGGGTGTTCAATTTATTTTACAGTACAGTGGGAGGGTCATGTGAAAATATTTTAATGTTGGGGCGGGGATGCATTTCTTCAGCACACCTAGAGTTGGACCAGCCCCTCCCCCGCGTACATTTCAATCTATCCCTAAACTCTCTCATTAAATTAAAGGTGCTAGGATGAATTACTGTAAAGGATCATAAATATTATCACACACAACTCAGTTAGACAACACTTTACAATAAGGTAAGCTTTGTAATGGGTTTATTATATTGCAATGAGCACATCATTGTTATCATTGTAAGACTTCAGTCTTCTAAATGGCACCCTATAGTCCACTTCTCTTGACGCTATGGGCTCTGGTCAACATCTGTGCACTACATAGGGAATAGGGTGCAATTTCAGACGCGCCCATGGTATTTCCCATCAGGGAAACAGAGTGCAAAAATGGAAGAGCGACTCCTGCCTTTAGTTTCCTTACATTCTCTGACGGCATTTGTAAGGAAACGCTCTATCTCCTCTATCTCCTTTGTCTGTGCCTGTAAAAACACTTGCCTTCTCCAGTGTCTTCCTGCAGTCTTCCTTTCCTGCCTTTCCTGTCCTCCCTGGATATCTCATACTGCACTCTGCTTCTCCACCTCCCTCATACTGCACTCTGCTTCTCCACCTCCCTCATACTGCACTCTCTGTCTCTCTGCAGATCTGATTTCAAATTTGGAGGCCTCCTGGAATTCCTAAAAAAGTTTCTGCCCTCTCCTTCTGCCCTCTCCTTCTGGGGGAAAAAAATAGATGATCAGCTTGTGTAATACAAGCTAAACTACTCAGTTACAACTGATGCATGATAAATACACAAAATACAATCATTCATCCAAATACTGTCATAGCAATCAAACTTTTCATTGGCTTGAGAAAGAGTTTCGATAATGGAAGAGAGGTGGGTGTAAAGACGAAGCAGTAGAGCAAATGAGAAATAGACAAGACAGCGATTGAGTGGGGGGGGGGGCATAAGCCAGTGAGAGACCATTTATCTATAGCCCAGTGGTTGATAGCTGGCAAGGCGGCGAGGAGGGAAAGGTCGTGGTGCTGGGGGGGGGGGAGTCTGGCCCTGTGGAGAGGGGGTCAGTGTGGATGCTGTGAGGGCTTGACCACGCTGTGGGACCAGACCCAGAGCATATGGTCCCTCTCACCGCTGCCCACAGGACCGTTCACACACACTCCTGGAAGTCACATGTGCTAAGCAAGCAACTGTTACTGAGTGAGACAGCCAGGGTTCAAGTTCACCATCCCAGGCCCTTCCTCTACAGTTGTCCGGGTTCGTATTGCTTTAGCCTGACTAGTTGGATCCAGTCTAGTACTGTGTGAGTGTGGAGGTCCCCCAATGCCTAGTGACACCTCAGCCAGCGAGCGACTTAAACGGGCCAAATGTGAAGGTGTTTGAGTAGGGAAGTTGAAGGATTGGACACCTTAGGAATACTCATAGGATGTTTGTCAGGGGGGGAAGATGGTGTGTGGGCATGGAGCATCCCATTACATTGTCTGGCCTTCAAAAGGAGGCTGATGGTTTGAGGTGGATTAGGGGCTGTTGAATGTAGGAAGCAGCTGTCAATCATCAGTTAGGGACATGTCAGCTAGTGGTGGCTCACTAAGCATAGTAAATCACATTAGTTTGTTAGACAACATTTATGTTACACGGTAACACACACACACACACCCATTCTGGAGAACAGCTTGTTTGAATAGGAGTCTTACCTCACAGTCACGGTTGGCTGTTCGATTCTCGGTCTTTGTTGTAGTTCTAGGACCATTTTGTCATTGTTGGCTGTAAACTGAGCGAGAGCTGGCTCAGAAATACTATAGGCTTCATGGCACAGAGTGATGACAAGCTAGCTAGGTGTCATGTGCCCCAGCCGGGGGTTTGGCACCTCGGTCCCCTGTGCTTGTCACATCTCCTCGTGAACTGGCAAAGCAACACTTCCATTTGGATAAGTTTCTGCTCAAATAAACACAATGTACCTTCTCCATCTGTGCGTGTGTGTGTGTGTGTGTGTGTGCGTGCGTGCGTGCGTGAACTTCTCGATAAAACTCTCAGCATAACAACCACCTGTGTACCAGTGCGGTCTCAAGAGGACGACATGCATAGCTTGCAGTGTCCCCTAGTGGCCAACAGATACACTGCCCACAGATGATGGGAGAGAACAACTTCATTTAGGGTAAACCCTCGCTCGGGGGTGAAGGTCCCTTAAGTACAGATGTAGGATTAGCTCCCCCTCCCCCAATCCTAACCATAGCCATTAGTGGGGGAAAATGCAAAACGGACCCAAGATCAGCATCTAGGCCCTAAGGGTAACTTCACCCTCCTCCTTAACTCTCAGACTAGGGAGTTAACGCAGGACATGTGAGACTGGAACTCTCTTGCTTCTCACAGAGACTCTGGAAGTAAACATAACATTGCCCCATATTTCTACTCAATTTCCTCTCCCCTTGCTCTCCTTCTCTCCCTCTGCGGTGACCTGGTGTCTATTCATTAAGTATGAAAGCTAATACATGAGAGCCAGCCAGTGGGGATAGTGTTGTGAAATGACATTATGACAGAAAAGGAAGTCAGAGTTGTTCATCACCTGGACATGTCTTATTTTACACGGTTACGCAACATTTAGCCCCCCACACGCACACCTTTCTCTCTGCCCTTCCTCTATGTCTCAAACACACACAGATGTGCACACACACACGACGCACGCGAACACACAACGCACGCACACACCTTTCTCTCCCCCCTCTATCTCTCTCTCACACACACAAAGATGCACACACACATTCTGTCTTGTGCCAGCCCAGTCCTGTGTCTTCAGTTTGTTTTACAGTATACTAGAGTTAAAACATGGTGTAGTGGTAGATTACATACCAGCTGAGGCCCTGCAGCAGCCAGTCTTCAGGAGGTCCAGACTTGCAGTCTTCGAGGAGAGATGGTCCGTGGGACGATAATGGACGGAGTCGGTACGACTGGAGGAGCCTCCTAGGAATGTAGTCACTTCACAAAACAGCACGGTTGCCATGCTACAGAAGTTCATGAGAGAAAAGGGGAGGATGGCAGGAAGGACAAAAGCCATTTACAACAATATACACCACATGGCCAAAAGTACGTGGACACCTGCTATACGAACATCTCATTCCAAAATCCACTCTACTGGGAAGGCTTTCCACTCGATGTTGGAACATTGCTGCGGGGACTTGCTTCCATTCAGTCGCGAGCATTAGTGAAGTCGGTCGCTGATGCTGGGCGATTAGGGCTGGCTTGCAGTCGGCATTCCAATTCATCCCAAAGGTGTTCGATGGTGTTGAGGTCAGGGCTCTGTGCAGGCCAGTCAAGTTCTTCCACACCAATCTCAACAAACCATTTCTGCATGGACCTCGCCTTGAGTACAGGGACATTGTCATGCTGAAACAGGAAAGGCCTTTCTCCAAACTGTTGCCATAAAGTTGGAAGCACAGAATCGCCTAGAATGTAATTGTATGCTGCAGCTTTAAGATTCCCCTTCATTGAAACTAAGGGGCCCGAACCATGAAAAACAGCCCCAGACCATTATTCCTCCTCCACCAAACTTTACAGTTGCCACTATGCATTGCGGCAGATAGCGTTCTCCTGGCATCCGCCAAACACAGAATAGTCCGTCGGACTGCCAGATGGTGAAGCGTGCGTGACTCATCACTCCAGAGAACACATTTCCACTGCTCCAGAGTCCAATGGTGGCGAGCTTTACACCACACCAGCCGGCACTTGGCATTGCGCAGGTGATTTTAGGCTTATGTGTGGCAGCTCGGCCATGGAAACCCATTTCATGAAGCTCCCCTGACGAACAGTTATTGTGCTGACGTTGCTTCCAGAGGCAGTTTGGAACTCGGTAGTGAGTTTTGCAACTGAGGACAGAAGATTTTTACGTGCTTCAGCACTCGGCGGTCCCGTTCTGTGAGCTTGTGTGGCCTACCACTGCGTGGCTGAGCCGTTGTTGCTCCTAGACATTTCCACTTCCCAATAACAACATTTACAGTTGACCGGGGTAGCTCTAGCAGGGCAGAAATTTGACTAACTGACTTATTGGAAAGGTGGCATCCTATGACGGTGCCACGTTGAAAGTCACCGAGCTCTTCAGTAAGGCCATTCTGCTGCCAATGTTTGTTTTTGGAGATTGCATGGCTTTGTGCTCGATTTTAGACACCTGAAATAGCCGAACCCACTCATTTGAAGGGGTGTCCGCGTACTTTTGTATAGATAGTGTAGTGTGTTTGAGAAGACAACAAATGACATATGATAGGTAGACCTGCAGGCAGTTCTACATGTATATGTATCAGAAAATAACACACACATATCATTACTGCAACATTTATTGACTCACACACTCCTTCACTCATTCTCACGAAACACACACACACACACACACACACATTTTAAAGGCAAAGCTGCACCCAAGTGTAGGACAATTGAAGAGTGGACATCACAAGATTGCCGAAAAATACGCTATGTGGGGTGTCGAGGAGGAAGTTTCACGGTACAATACGACATGAGTTACAGTGTACACACAACCGTCACCGTCGTTCTGTCGTAGGGATACCCACCCACATGCTGTGCAAAAGAACAATCATGGTTCACAAGGACCTGATTAATATAAGATATGATATATAATATATGCATGTTTTGGCAGTACAAAATAAAACAGTCATCTGCAAAACAAACCCATAGTCATCATTGAATCTCAGTGTAGATTTAGGAGGAGGCAGAGAGAGCATAGTGAGTCCAGGGAGACGCTCTGAGAAGGAGAAGGAGAAGGAGAAGGAGAGGGAGGACGCAGGAGGAGGTGGTTCAGCAGAAGGAAGATGTTAAGCTGTTCTGAGCTTCCTGACAGTTCTCTTAGACATTGCCTAACTTTCCGTTGCCACCAACAACAGACACCGGGTCTCAGATAGAGAGTATATACAGTGCATACAGTACTTCTGACATCATCTAATATGTGATATACCAGGTACCATTCAAAACCTCCCTCTTCTCTCCTGTCTTCTTACAACATGGGAACTGTGACTGAGGAATGCTGGGTGGAGTCAAGAGCAGAGGTTGGTGGAGGACCTCATGCCTCTCCATCTTGATCAGATGGTGGTCTAGCCTGCAGGCAGGGCTAAGGGCCTGGAGTTAGGGGCCTGGGGCTATGGGCCTGGGGTTAGGGGTCAAGCCCAGTGGGTTAGGGGTCCATTATCACCAGCACTTAGCCAAGGGCACCAGCTGGGGCGGTCTGATCCTTAGACTGGGACTGAAGATATCCTTCACCTCTGTCTCCAGCCTCACTCCGGGGACCTTGAAGACTGATACAGCTGGGGGGGGTACAGAGAGAGACAGATACAGAGGGGGAGAGAGAGAGAGCGAAAGAGAGCGAGAGAGAGCGAGAGTCAGGCAATTCTTACGGCTACACATCATTATAAAGTCAGGTGAAAAAGTTCCTCAGCCAGCTCACTAACAGTAACCAAAAGATAAACATCTCCCACACTAACTCCCGGAGAAGCCTTGTAGGGCAGTTGGTCTGACAGATACCGATCATGGCAGCTCAGACAGCTTAGAGCCCAAAACGCCACCACGCCCTCCTTCCAGACTTACTGGCTACTCGCTGGGACGCGATCAAAGGGGCCTCTCATAGGCACCTGGTGTTGGGTGTGGTCGTGTACAGTCCAGCTAGAGCCCCATCCCTAACAACTACAATGGCTTCTCTTCTCAACACTTGATGCTGCTCGCCTCTGTTCCAGTTATATCGTGATACATTGTGTGAAGGTAGAAGGGCTACTCATTACTACTGGTCTGTTTCTAGGCCTTCTCCCTTCTGCCTTGCCAAGACCTTGGCATCATTAAAATAAGTTTGTTCTTCCTGGAGAGAACCTTCTCTCCCCACGCTCTTTCACTTCTTAGTTGCTCTCTCTCGCTCTCTTTCTCTCAGTTGCTCTCTCTCGCTCCCTATTCTCCTTCTCCGCTCTGTTCATTGATGTCTCTCCCCTACTGTCTATTCTCCCTGTCTGGGATGCCATGCAGAGTAGTAGCAGTAATGATGGCTCATTCTCGAAAGAGCAGAGTGTGTGTGTGTGTGTTTAACAATACTTGTGGGGATAGTAAACAAACAAAAATTTGATCAACTGGGGAAATTTTGTTGGTGGGAGGTCAAATGTGTTCAGTTTTGGGTTATGGTTAGGAGCTAGGGTTAGGTTTATGGTTAAGGTTAGGTTTTTGGGTTAGGGCACGGGTTAGGGGTTAAGGAAAATAGGATTTCGAATGGGACTGAATTGTATGTCCCCACAAGGTTAGATGCGCAAGACTGTGTGTGTGTGTGTGTGTGTGTGTGTGTGTGTGTGTGTGTGTGTGTGTGCACGCTCCCGCGCATGCATCTGCCAGCATATGTGTGTAGGACACATTCAGCTGGAAGCCTACTAGTTGACCATATCAGGCACTGTATCCCCTGAGGCTTTATTCCTATCTAATACATTCCTACATTTCCACTAATATCTATCCTAGTACTCCCTGTACTCTTCTTCTGTTCACTGAATATTATTTATATGGCCTTGAAAAACACATCTATGTTCAAACCGAACCAGGCAGACTGTCAGCGGGATAGACAGACAGGTGGAGAGAGACTTCAAATGCAACTCTGCTTACTTATACATCCACTTTCCTGATGTATATCTATTTAGCCACCCGAGAGCTGTGGAGACAGTCTGATCTCTTCAAAGGAGCCATCTGTGCTCACAGTAGGAAGCTCGTGTCTTTAATCATACGTCGGATGGGTAGACTGTTTAAGTGACAAACTGCACTGGAGTTTAGTGCAACGGAGTGTCAATCTCTCTCCCCGGCAGGGAGAAACAGAGAATGTTGATGGGGGGTGTCAGAGGAGGGAAATACTGTATATGCGCATGAATACGCACGCACACGTACAAACACATGCTTAGTCTCCCACATGTGTGTATATACACACACACCCACACCCACACACACACACACACCACATTATGCATCACTTGATTGTCATTGCTGTGACAAAAAAACACATTCATATTGCATAGATAGATTGATATGTTATGTGTTTCATTGATGTGGAGTGACACACACACACTCACTGTCTCGTAGCTGCATGATGGGGGGTGGTAGCGTGTTGAAATAGGGGTGCTGCAGTGCATCCTGGGCCGAGATGCGGTCTCGTGGGATGGTGATCAGAATCTTCTGGGCCAGGTCCTCTGTCTTATAGGGCAACTTGGACAGTCTGAGGGGGAAGCAGAGGGGACTGACTATAAGAGATACACACACACACTGACGGACAACCCCCAATAGATACACATACTTTATGTAAATGATTTTACATCCACAGCCATTAGACATATAACAACAACCCAGCCACACTTCTCAGTCATTTGCATTAATTCAAGTCAATTTTCCCTACTGGCGTGCATAGCTCTGTCCCCCCCCCGCCCCTGCTTTGTGTGCCTCCTCGCTGTCCTACCGAAGCAACTTTTATTTCACAATGTAATTATCTGCTATTTCTGTGTGTGTTTTTCTGACAGTGTCCATGTATTTGGAGAAAAGAGCGTTTGGTCCCAACAGGGGGTCTAGTTAATTAAATCCATGGCTAGAACAAGAGAGAGGGGGGGAGATGGGTGGGGAGAGGGGGGAGGAGATGGGCGGGGGAGAGACCGACTCCCATTCATCAGTCTTGAAAAGACCTGCATTAAAAATCACACCATAACTCCCCTGAGTCTCGCTCAAACTCTCTCTCTCTCTCTCCCTTCCTCACTGTCTCTCATTTAAATCCATTAGATCCATATTCCTAGTAATGTGTTTTCCTATTTCAGAGTGATTTTTTTTCAGACAAGACTGCATTAGTGTGCTACAGACTGTTGAGTGGGTCTCATATTTGTTATGACAGCGAGTCAGAGACTACTCCAGACATCCTCTCTCTCCCATAACTCGACTGTGTGTGTGTGCACGTGTGTGTATGTGCCTGTGTGTGTGTGTGTGTGTGTGTGTCTGGCCCCCCCTGTGGGCTGGTACAGGAGCAGAGCTGTGTTGGGTCAGATGTCACCATGATGGTAGGAAGGGGGAGGAAGGCGGGGGGAGGGGAGGAGACACGCCTGGCCAGACAAAGAATCTCCTGTTACCACAGGGCTAACTGCCCACCTCTGCTGCCCCCCCAGCCGGAGGCAATGGAATGGGCAAACACACACGGCCGTCCAAAACGGTGTAGTTCCGTACCCTACACTATGTACACATGTGTCCAAACTCTACCTCTACAGTCACTTATATGCTGGAGCAGAATACTATTTGTATCAAATGTTCACATTTGCAGGTTGCTGAGATACAAACCTGCACGACTTAAACAGATCTGCAAGACATACTAAACACATTCCCAAACTCAGAGTACTGACAGAACGCTGAGCAAACTGATTTCACCGTACCTTTTCCAAACATTCCTGAATTGCTGGGGCTGACATGGTTGAAACCACTCTGTAGGAAGAGGAGAGCAGCACGAGCAGGTTAGTTAGGAAATGTTTGGCCTGCAACTATGGCTGCAAAGGCATATGCACGATGGAACAGGGAGGTGGTCAGCCCACAGGACACAACAACAACGAATGTCTGTGTAAACTTACGGTAAAAGTAGGCCTCGTTCTCTTTGATGATTCATACTACAGCTAGGGCATCCTGGAGGGGAGACTAAGTGAAACATGCTTTGGCACTACTGATCGCAATTTGTGGTTTCTGGGCCCTGGCGTAGAGTTTTAATGAGAGTGTTTTAACGGTTGATTAGCCGGTGCTTTGGACAGCCCCGATGCTCCATGATGAATTAATAGTGAACCGTGGAGATAGAACTTGTTAGAAATAAAATCACTTCAAAAAAATATATTTAAAAAATTTATACGCTCAGTCTCTCCTGCAGTGTGCAACGGAGCATAAACAAACATACATTTTTAGACAAGCATTCTCTATAGTATAGGCTAGCTATCACTTTCCCCTGGCCAGTCAGGTCACTGAAGGAATATTTCCCCAATATTTTCCCTCTTCCCTTCTTGGCCTCTCCCTGTTCTGTGCTGGCCACCCGCTCTGCCCTGCTGAAAGCCGCCCAGGCCTTTATCTATTGGTCCATTCAGCTCCCACATCTGGAGAGGCCCAGTGGTGCCAGCAGCAGTCAGGGGGCCAGGTAGGGAGCTAGCCAGGAGGGAGAGAGGGGGGATGGGGAGAGGAGAAGATACCTAGGGTCATGCCCACACAAGGACAACCAACATGGTTGTCCTAAAACACCACAGTAACGTGCATGTGCACACGCCTGCACCCCCCTGTCAGACACAGAGGTTCTAAGTCCAGCCATTCTTCATGCCCAGATTGCGCCCCCCACCCCCACACAGACAAGGCAGAGAAAGCTGTCTGGCTCACCCTCCTGCCTGTGTGTGTGTGTGTGTGTGTGTGTGTGTGTGTGTGTGTGTGTGTGTGTGTGTGTGTGTGTGTGTGTGTGTGTGTGTGTGTGTGTGTGTGCGTGTGTGTGTGTGTGTGTGTGTGTGTGTGTGAGCATGTGAGCGGAGTTGAGCAGTTGAAAGTCCCGCTCATCTCTGGAGTTGGTGCTTGCACACTGTTCCCGGCTCTCCATGTGCTTCCATACTGCTCAGCTAAAAACCGCTCCGGGCTCACAGGGGAGATCAAACTGCCAAATTCGCTCCATTCATTCAAATCCCAATTTAACCAACACCCATCTATTTCCGTGGCTACCTGGAACTACCAATTGGATTTTAAGTATTGAAACCAAACCATATGGATTTGAATGAAAACCATTTTGAATAAACATGAAAAGGTGAATGTAAGAATGTCATATAAACACTCTAAATAGGTCAGGAGACAGACAGGAAGCGTAAGAAGGAACGGAAATGAATTACTTAGGCTATATTATTTCTATTATTTCAAAGCTATAGCCTACAAAGAAATACATTGTGAAGCGTTTGTGAGTGTGACACAATAGGCTGGTAGGGACATAAAGGGCTCAGTATTTCAACCACATGTCATTGTATTAAACCATTATAATGTATATATTGTGCATATGGGCTGCGACTTACTTAGAATTAAATACAAAATTCAACAAAAAAATGAAAGCATTTAAAGAATTCATTTTTCAGAAACATGAGTGATGGTGCCTGGAGAGCCGGTCAGCAGCAGACAATTAATATCCTCCTCACGCTTGCAGAACAGTTGTGGATGCTAAACACCCCTTTGGCCCTTCTTGCCAGGTTGGTCAGAGACGCTGAGTTGTGTTTTTGTTTTTCTATAGGTAGGCCTAAAGTTTTTTTAGGCAAAATAACTCAATGAAAACGGAAGCTCCTTGAACGTGGGAATATGCCAGGCCCATTGGGCCAAAATCAATTATTGTATAGATATTAGAACGAAAATGAACAAAACGTTTAAGTTTATAAATGCTTTGCCACGATGACACACTTAGTTATCTACCCACCTATTTCCTTTCTTTTAGCAGGTGCACATAGCAAGCTTCTGGGATATGTGTCTTTTCAGATTCCACAAGGATTCTTTAGTTGTGGACACTAAATCATCGCACTTGCTCTTCATCCTCATCTTTGTACGTCACCTTGATTTAGCACCTGTGTGTTTTATCAGTGTCTTTATGAACATATTTAGGGAACTCCATGACAGTAGCTAAAGCAAAGGGGCTATAGCAGCACACACGCAGACTACAAATGCATGCTGGGACGGGCATGCCCCGAGCTCGTGAAGTGGGCAAAATTGGAGCGGGCGAGAAGACCGATGCTCCAGCCTTTAAAAATCTGGCTCTTATGCTCCAGTCAAATTGGGCACGTTCTGCTCCTCGCTCCGCTCCACTCCACTCCACTCACATACTTCAGTGTGCGCAAGCATCTGCCTGTCTTGTCTATCTTCTCATCTCCCAGCCTCACCGCTGTGTTTGCTTTACACATATTTTATACAGAACGTTCTCTCTTTTTGACTTCCAGACGTTTCTACTAGCCCATCTTCTCTCAGCATCTCGTCGCCCCCGACCAATGTCAGAGCCCGTATTGAACTGCATGGGGCAGCGCAGACAGGACCCACTGTGTAGTTTGGAGATTCATCTATGCATTTATTCAGCATTTATGAATCTTATGTTTATTTATTCATGTTTGCTGAGGAACTTTAAGATTTAACAGTCTGAGGTTTTGAATTCCTATGGGTCTTGTAGGGGAGGAATTAGCAAAGACAAAGAGTAGCCCATATTTTCTGCAGCGCAACACACACACACACACACACACACACACACACACACACACACACACACACAGTCTTGTATAACTAACCTTGTGGAGACACACAATTCAGTCCTTCAAAATGCTATTTTCCCTAACCCCTAACCCCAACCTTAATGCCAAAACCTAATCTTAACCCAAAAATGTAACCTTAACCATAACCCTAGCTCCTGACCCTAACACTAATTCTAGCCTTAACCCTAAAACCCAAAGGAATAGCATTTTAACTTGTGGGGACTAACAAAATGTCCCCAGTTGGACAAATGTTTGTTTGTTTACTATTCTTGTATAGTTTATAGTCTATAGTTAAACACACACACACACACACACACACACACACACACACACACACACACACACACAGTCAGCTGTGAAACATGTCGCCCTCAAACTCCCTTTGTAGCCCATTACTGGAAGAGTGGGAAGACAGGCTGACTCAGGTTCAACTCAGCATGAGGTTTAAATCTCAGGGTTGGATGGAAGAGTATAAAAGACTGACAAGTACACACATCTGGGTATGGTGTCATTGATCGTGGTTTACAAGGTGAAAGTGAGAGATCAGCATAGGCGAGTCAGAGGAGTAGAGCTCTGTTCAAAACCACACCGTCTGGAGGTCCATTTGAAGGTCTTTGCCGTTCCTGACATCATTCTCTCTCAGACCAAAGAGTTAACTCCCACACATAGCCTTCACACGGACTCCTCTCGCAGGTGTGTTTGTCGGCCACACGCCATGCATCTCAACTCTCTTAAACCACAGTGCATTAGAAAGAGCTGAAATACTCTCTTCCCATAGCCGTCTTAAATGCCACGAGTCTGGAAAGCAAAAGTAGTACAAAAGACCAACAGGCCCACAGTCCCATACAACCCCAACAAAAATGTATCTCGTTGACTTCTTCTACCCCCTAGTGGTTAGGGATGAGCCACACAGCAAACCATGAGTCTCGTCTGCTGTGGTTTATGTCGAGCTTTATTAAGTGTGTAGATTACCCAGACTAATCCCAAACTAATCCCTCCCTGACCTTTCTCTGACCCAATGGGAATGACTGTATTTTCTCAGCAGCACATAGATTGGATTATTGTAATGGTCATGAGGGAGGAGGAGGAGGATGAAAGGGATGAAGAGTTTCTCACCTGGTCTGAAGTTGGGCAGCTCGTTCACTCCTGGCCACGTCTCCTCAGTCGGGACCCCTACGACCTGGAGACAGACAAAAAGGGTCCAGAGTGAGCCGTCAACCGCCATCTCTACTAGTTTTTATGGATCTACACTCTTAGAAAAAAGGCTTCCAAAGGGGTTCTTCGTCTGTCCCCATAAGAAAACACTTTTGGGTTCCAGGTAGAACCTTTTTGGGGTTCCACGAAGAACCCGCTGTAGAACGGTTCTACCTGGAACCAAAAATGTTTCTCCAAAGGGAACAGCCAAAGAACCCGTTAAGCATCTAGATAGCACCTTTTTTTCCCCTAAGAGTGGAGAGAGGATGATACCATTGAAAAGAGTGAAAGGGGGGATCCTACTCACAGTCCATACGTTCTGCAGCTGCTCAAAGACGTCTGCCACCCCTGGAAAGGCTGGCGTCCCCTGGAGCATCTCAATGAAGATGCATCCAGCTCCCCTGGAAGACAACACAGGTTGGAGGGAGTCATTTAATAATCAGTGAAAAGACAGAGAAGGACGGGACATCTTTCTTCAGTACTTCATAATCGGCACAATTAAGTGTCCTTGGTAAAAATATGATACCTTCCGAAATATACAGCACGAAAGCAAATACCTAGGTTATGCCCAACCCATTTGATAATTGCTGTTAAAATACTAACCCTTTTGGTACATTTCTCTTTGTATTCAAAGACCTTAAACAACATGTGGTCCCAATCTTTTCTTTTTGGAAAGGTCAAATAGAAACCTGCCCAGATATCATTAACATTAATGCACAGGATGGTTTATACCAACGCTTATGCTATTCATTAGTACAAAATTATTTTAACTCTGGGGGGAAATAATATTTTGCTTAGGAGAGCAACTCTAAACGTTTGTTTTTCAGTATGGCACCAAAACATCATTAAACAAAGGCCAAGAGGTTAAACTCTTCTGAACACGCAACATTCTCTGAGCCAACCTGAGGTAACTCACTCTGCAGGAGAGTACTGGTGGCAACACTAGTGGCAGCTACTCTTAAACCACCACTGATGCCGGGTTCAAAACAACTGAGAACTAGGAAATCTCCGACTTCAGTGCGTTCAAGGTAACTGGGAACTCTGAAAAAAAAACAGCTCCGACTAGGAAAAATGACGTCATGAATTGACCTAGTCCCCCCCCCCCCCAGAGTTCCCAGTTGTCTTGAAAGAACCATGATACAGTGGTCTAAGTAGTTATGCAGTCTCTAGAACAGTATGGACACGGCCCAGTGGTATTCTGGTGTTGATCTGGTTCAATAATGGTGGGTTCAGATCTGGCTGTCCAGTGGGAAAAAGCTGATTGAAATGACTTTATTGCAACCTTGCCTGCAGGGTGGTTGTTTATGGAGGATGTTCAGACCCTGTCCAAATATGGGATATTGTCTGTCCAAATATGTCCAGTCCACTCACCAGATGTCCAGAGCAGTGGAGTAATCAGTGGAACCCAGGAGGACATCAGGAGGTCGGTACCACAGAGTCACCACCTCAGACGAATAGGTCTGGCACGGGATGGACTTGGACCGGGCCAGCCCTAGTGGACACAGACGGAACCATATAGTTATAACATGAATACAAAACCACATATAACACACATATCACATGAAATTTTATTTGTCACATACACATGGCTAGCAGATGTTAATGTGAGTGTAGCGAAATGCTTGTGCTTCTAGTTCCGACAGTGCAGTAATAACCAACGAGTAATCTAACAATTCCCCAACAACTATCTAATACACACAAATCTAAAGGGGTGAATGAGAATATGTACATGTAAGTATATGGATGAACGATGGCTGAGCGGCATAGGCAAGGTGCAGTAGATGGTATAAAACACAGTATATACAGTCGAAGTTGGAAGTTTGCATACACCTTAGCCAAATACATTTAAACTCAGTTTTTCACAATTCCTGACATTTAATCCAAGTAAAAATTCCCTGTCTTAGGTCAGTTAAGATCACCACTTTATTTTAAGAATGTCAAATGTCAGAATAATAGCAGAGAGAATTATTTATTCAGCTTTATTTATTTCACCACATTCCCAGTGGGTCAGAAGTTTAAATACACTCAATTACTATTTGGGAGCATTGCCTTTAAATTGTTTAACTAAATTGTTTAACTTGGGTCAAATGTTTCGGGTAGCCTCCACAAGCTTCCCACAATAAGTTGGGTGAATTTTGGCCCATTCCTCCTGACAGAGCTGGTGTACCTGAGTCAGAATTGTAGGCCTCCTTGCTCGCACATGCTTTTTCAGTTCTGCCCACACATTTTCTATAGAATTGAGGTCAGGGCTTTGTGATGGCCACTCCAATACCTTGACTTTGTTGTCCTTAAGCCAATTTGCCACAACAAGTATGCTTGGGGTAATTGTCCATTTGGAAGACCCATTTGTGACCAAGCTTCAACTTCCTGACTGATGCTTTGAGATGTTGCTTCAATATATCCACAGAATTTTCTTTCCTCATGGTGGCATATATTTTGTGAAGTGCACCAGTCCCTCCTGCAGCAAAGCACCCCCACAACATGATGCTGTACCCCTGTGCTTCACGGTTGGGATGGTGTTTTTCGGCTTGCAAGCATCCCCCTTTTTCCTCCAAACATAACGATGGTCATTATGGCCAAACAGTTCTATTTTTGTTTCATCAGACCAGAGGACATTTCTCAAAAAAGTACGATATTTGTCCCCATGTGCAGTTGCAAACCGTAGTCTGGCTTTTTTATGGCGATTTGGAGCAGTGGCTTCTTCCTTGCTGACCGGCCTTTCAGGTTATGTCGATATAGGACTCAGTTTTACTGTGGATATAGATACTTTTGTACCTTTTTCCGCCAGCATCTTCACATGGTCCAAGGTCCAAGGTCCTTTGCTCTGGGATTGATTTGCACTTTTTGCACCAAAGTACGTTCATCTCTAGGAGACAGAACTCCTTCCTGAGCGATATGATGGCTGCGTGGTCCCATGGTGTTTATACTTGCGTACTATTGTTTGTACAGATGAACGTGGTACCTTCAGGCGTTTGGAAATTGCTCCCATGGATGAACCAGACCTGTGGAGGTCTACAATTTTTTTTCTGAGGTCTTGGCTGATTTCTTTTGATTTTCCCATGATGTCAAGCAAAGGCACTGAGTTTGAAGGTAGACCTTGAAATACATCCACAGGTACACCTCCAATTGACACAAATTATGTCAATTAGCGTATCAGAAGCTTCTAAAGCCATGACATCATTGTCTGGAATTTTCCAAGCTGTTTAAAGGCACAGTCAACTTAGTGTATGTAAACGTCTGACCCACAGGAATTGTGATACAGTGAATTATAAGTTAAATAATCTGTCTGTAAACAATTGTTGGAAAAATGACTTGTGTCATACACAAATTAGATGTCCTAACCGACTTGCCAAAACTATAGTTGGATAACAAGAAATCTGTGGAGTGGTTGAAAAACTAGTTTTAATGACTTCAACCTAAGTGTATGTAAACTTCAACTGTACATATGATATGTGAAATGTAAGATATGTAAACCTTATTAAAGTGGCATTATTTAGAGTGGCATTGTATAAAGTGACTAGTGATCCATTTATTAAAGTGGCCAGTGATTGGGTCTCAATGTAGGCAGCAGCCTCTCTGAGTTAGTGATTTTGCTGTTTAGCAGTCTGATGGCCTTGAGATAGAAGCTGTAAGATGAAGTTATAATACCACCTGTATACATCTGTATAATAACACATTATAAAGAGAGAGTTATACCACAGGCTTCTACAGAGGATAGACAATGAACAAGCCAGAACTTAAGAGGCTGTGGAGGGGTTGGCTTGGGTTAGGATTGTGGTTGAGGCTAAGGTTAGGTTTGAACCGGGATGTGGATATGAAGCTTGGGTTAGGATTGTGGTTGAGGCTAGGGTTAGGTTTGAACCGGGATGTGGATATGAAGCTTGGGTTAGGATTGTGGTTGAGGCTAAGGTTAGGTTTGAACCGGGATGTGGATATGAAGCTAGGGTTAGGGTTGTGGTTGAGGCTAAGGTTAGGTTTGAACCGGGATGTGGATATGAAGCTTGGGTTAGGATTGTGGTTGAGACTAGGGTTAGGTTTGAACCGGGATGTGGATATGAAGCTAGGGTTAGGATTGTGGTTGAGGCTAGGGTTAGGTTTGAACCGGGATGTGGATATGAAGCTTGGGTTAGGATTGTGGTTGAGGCTAGGGTTAGGTTTGAACCGGGATGTGGATATGAAGCTAGGGTTAGGGTTGTGGTTGAGGCTAGGGTTAGGTTTGAACCGGGATGTGGATATGAGCTCCTCTTCCTCCCGGGGAAGGACTGCCCATTCCATGATCTCGCCATCACGGTTGACAACTCCATTGTGTCCTCCTCCCAGAGCGCTAAGAACCTTGGCGTGATCCTGGACAACACCCTGTCGTTCTCAACTAACATCAAGGCGGTGGCCCGTTGTTGTAGGTTCATGCTCTACAACATCCGCAGAGTACGACCCTGCCTCACACAGGAAGCAGCGCAGGTCCTAATCCAGGCACTTGTCATCTCCCGTCTGGATTACTGCAACTCGCTGTTGGCTGGGCTCCCTGCCTGTGCCATTAAACCCCTACAACTCATCCAGAACGCCGCAGCCCGTCTGGTGTTCAACCTTCCCAAGTTCTCTCACGTCACCCCGCTCCTCCGCTCTCTCCACTGGCTTCCAGTTGAAACTCGCATCCGCTACAAGACCATGGTGCTTGCCTACGGAGCTGTGAGGGGAACGGCACCTCAGTACCTCCAGGCTCTGATCAGGCCCTACACCCAAACAAGGGCACTGCGTTCATCCACCTCTGGCCTGCTCGCCTCCCTACCACTGAGGAAGTACAGTTCCCGCGCAGCCCAGTCAAAACTGTTCGCTGCTCTGGCCCCCCAATGGTGGAACAAACTCCCTCACGACGCCAGGACAGCGGAGTCAATCACCACCTTCCGGAGACACCTGAAACCCCACCTCTTTCAGGAATACCTAGGATAGGATAAAGTAATCCTTCTCACCCCCCTTAAAAGATTTAGATGCACTATTGTAAAGTGGCTGTTCCACTGGATGTCTTAAGGTGAACGCACCAATTTGTAAGTCGCTCTGGATAAGAGCGTCTGCTAAATGACTTAAATGTAAATGTAAATGTAATGCTAGGGTTAGGGTTGTGGTTGAGGCTAGGGTTAGGGTTAGGTTTGAACCGGGACGTGGATATGAAGCTAGGGTTAGGGTAGAACCGGGATATGGACATGAAGCTTGGGTTAGGGTTGTGGCTGAGGGTTAGTGTTGAGTCGGGGTGTGGACATGAAACTAGGATTAGGGTTGAGGTTAGGGTTGAACCAGAATGTGGACATGAAGCTAGGGTTTGGTTTACCGAAGTCGGCCAGTTTGAGCTCCCCCAGGTAGCTGATGAGCAGGTTCTGGGGTTTGAGGTCCCGATGCAGGATCCTCCGACCGTGGATGTAGGACAGACCCCGCAGCAGCTGGAACATGAAGATCTGACGGACAGACAGACAGACAGACAGACAGACAGACAGACAGACAGACAGACAGACAGACAGACAGACAGACAGACAGACAGACAGACATGCAGGAAGAGTATGGTCAATGGTGAACAATTAAAACAACTGAAAGAGCAGAGGACAGATTTTCGGGTGAGAGGGAAAACGTATGTAATTTGTTGAGGTTCTGTTGATCAAAATATTGAACTTACCCTGACATTGTAGGAATGCAGGCCCCCTGGGTGCTGCGTCATATACTCAGCCAAGTCTGTTTGTACGTACTCAAAGACAAATGTGAGTGCCTCTTTGGTGTGGATGATGTCATGGAGCAGGACAATGTTGGCGTGTTTCAGGCCTTTCAGGAGGGAGGCTGGACAGAGACAAAGAGCGAATACTAATTCACTTTGCTCACAGTGGAAATGGAATTCGAAAAGCGCCTGCAATTCTCCTTAACATGCTAAAGCTAACATGACTTGACTTCAGTTCATTTCCTGGGTGGGTGCTCTGAGACGTCGAAGTATCAATCCTGTTTCGCATGTACAGCATGTGCCTCCTGGAAAAGCTCTCACCCTCTCGGATGGCAGTGAATGGTACGCCTTCTTCCGTCTTCATACGGATCACCTTCAAGGCCACCAGGTGCCCGTTTATCCTGAGGGCAGAGTAGAGGAGAGTAACAGAGAAGGTGAACATCCCACGGCTCAGTTATGGTAAGAGAGGATACAGGCAAATCTATTCATCTATTATCATTTATAACGGAGAGGTACAATTCAGGACCTCATTAAATGTAAAGAAAAACACAATCGAACCTCGCCCTCCATTTCTGCATTGCTGCCAACCAATCAAATCACATCTCCTACCTGACCGAAAAAACTCTTATCTTAGTGCAGCTGTGGCTTTTGGCAGCTCTCTGCCTGCTCTTCTGAAGTCTGACTTGATGAGTTAATAATGCTCTCTGCCTGGTCTTCTGGAGTCTGACTTGATGAGTTAATAAAGCTCTCTGCCTGGTCTTCTGGAGTCTGACTTGATGAGTTAATAAAGCTCTCTGCCTGCTCTTCTGAAGTCTGACTTGATGAGTTAATAAAGCTCTCTGCCTGGTCTTCTGAAGTCTGACTTGATGAGTTAATAAAGCTCTCTGCCTGGTCTTCTGAAGTCTGACTTGATGAGTTAATAAAGCTCTCTGCCTGCTCTTCTGAAGTCTGACTTGATGAGTTAATAAAGCTCTCTGCCTGGTCTTCTGAAGTCTGACTTAATGAGTTAATAAAGCTCTCTGCCTGGTCTTCTGGAGTCTGACTTTATGAGTTAATAAAGCTCTCTGCCTGCTCTTCTGAGGTCTGACTTGATGAGTTAATAATGCTCTCTGCCTGGTCTTCTGAAGTCTGACTTGATGAGTTAATAATGCTCTCTGCCTGGTCTTCTCGAGTCTGACTTGATGAGTTAATAATGCTCTCTGCCTGGTCTTCTGAAGTCTGACTTGATGAGTTAATAATGCTCTCTGCCTGGTCTTCTGAAGTCTGACTTAATGAGTTAATAAAGCTCTCTGCCTGGTCTTCTCGAGTCTGACTTGATGAGTTAATAATGCTCTCTGCCTGGTCTTCTCGAGTCTGACTTGATGAGTTAATAATGCTCTCTGCCTGGTCTTCTGAAGTCTGACTTGATGAGTTAATAATGCTCTCTGCCTGGTCTTCTGGAGTCTGACTTGATGAGTTAATAAAGCTCTCTGCCTGGTCTTCTGAAGTCTGACTTGATGAGTTAATAAAGCTCTCTGCCTGGTCTTCTGAAGTCTGACTTGATGAGTTAATAAAGCTCTCTGCCTGGTCTTCTCGAGTCTGACTTGATGAGTTAATAAAGCTCTCTGCCTGGTCTTCTGAAGTCTGACTTAATGAGTTAATAAAGCTCTCTGTCCTGAACACTAGCATAACGTCACCAACGATTTGTATAACTGAAGCAAGACAGACACACAGCCTGTCGTTTCAAATGGGTGGGCAGAGCCAAGCACAAGCTTGTGAGATCCTATTGTCACGTTCTAGCACACATTTGCATATTTCCGTTAGGGAAAGCCTACTCTGTGAAGTGTGCGTGTGCAATAACTAAATAACTACATTTGCCTTCTAAACAAGGGTAAAGTCTACAAAACTTAGTCTCACTCTATTCGTAACAGATTATACTTTTGGGAACCATAAACTGCATTGAGATCAATCGTTTAATTGTCAGCCAAAATCCATCTCGTTCCATCTTCTCCCACTGCCGGCCACTGGGCTTCCTCTCACTACCATATTTGGTGAAATCCGGTGAAATACCTGTTCTATCTGTGACGTGACCTCTGGCAGCCTCGACTGTGTGCTGTTTGACCGTATGAAGTGAAACCACTGTGAGAGGCTTTATATGCTCTTTGCTCGTTAGCGTAGAACCGTCCAATAGACACTCACAAAAAAAAAAACGACCTTGTCCTTCGTCAAACAAACAGCACAGGGGGCAAATAGGGTCAGTCAAATCAATACCAGCTGACATAGCGGTTTAGTTTGTAGGGATAGTATAAAAGATGTGTCATAGACGAATGACTACACTGACCTATTGGACGTTGTCAGGGTGGGTGACGTAATTATTGAGCTGTTGATCAGTGTTGAGTTGTGGTAATGTCTTACAGCTTATAGCACCTGTACTGACTTCAGATTCCGCTTGCTCTTCGGGGTCAAGGTCGGGTTACTGCATAAGCACTTGATGACAACTGATTGATTGATTGATACTGACCGGCTGATTCCCTTGTAGACTGTAGCGTATGTCCCCTCCCCTATCTTCTCCAGGTTCAGGTAGGAGTTGGCTGTGCCAAACTGTAGGCCTGTTTTCTGTGAGGACGGACACGCGTGTGTTAGGTGGGGTAAGGTACGGATCTCAAACATTTACAGTACATCTTCATATTGACAGAGTGCGGTAACTGCAGGTACATTACAGATATAACCAGGTGCCCAAGCCAAGCCTGATCCCAGATCTGTTTGTACTATCTTGCCAAATCCTAAAGTCATTGTCACACACCATAGTAAATCATACAGGTGCATCAAAGTGACTGAAAAATTGCTTCTACCTCTTGGCCATCAGACTGTTAAACAGCCGTCACTAACACAGAGAGGCTGCTGCCTACATACAGACTTGAAATCATTGGCCACTCTAACAAATGGATCACTAGTCACATTATTCATGTCACTGTAATAATGATGTTTACATATCTTGCATTACTCATCTCATATGTATATACTGTATTTTATACCATCTATTGCATCTTGCCTATGTCACTCTGTTATTGCTCATCCATATATTTATAAGTACATATTCTTATTTCATCCCTTTACTTAGATTTGTGTGTATTGGGTAGTTGTGGAATTGTTAGATTACTTGTTGATATTGATGCACTGTCGGAACTAGAAGCACAAGCTTTTCGCTACACTCGCAATAACATCTGCTAACCATGTGTATGTGACCAATAACATTTGATTTGATAACAGATTCTGGGATCAGGCTAAACTTCCCAGTGCTCACCCATTGGAAGTCCTGATCGAAACTTTTCCCTCCCATAGGGTCACTGTTGCTGCGTCCTCTCTGGACCGCCAGCCTGCGGACCTGCAGCGTGTGGAACCAGTGAGGCCGGGGATTGGAGTAGGACGGGTCTGTCTCATCCAACTGGCCAGGTGAAGGAGAGAGAATAGAGGGAGACAGGAGAGAGAGAGTGGTGGATGCAAATAAACACATGGCAGGCGAGAGAGAGCGAGAGAGAGAGAGAGAGAGAGAGAGAGCGAGAGAGAGAGAGCGAGAGAGAGAGAGAGTGTGAGAGAGAGAGAGAGAGAGAGAGAGAGAGAGAGAGAGCGAGAGAGAGAGCGAAAGAGTGTGTGAGAGAGAGAGAGAGAGAGAGAGCGAGAGAGTGAGAAGAGAGAGAGAGAGAGAGAGAGAGAGCGAGAGAGCGAGAGAGAGAGAGAGAGAGAGAGAGAGAGAGAGAGAGCGAGAGCGAGAGAGAGACGGATAGACACAGAAGGACAGACACGAGAGGAAATATGAGGAGATTGTTATGGGTTGAAAAGTTTCTCAGCCTCCCCATCAAACTGTGGCTAACAACATGAAAGACACAGAGGATGCTGGGTATACAAAACATTAAGAACACTTGCTCTTTCCATGACATAGACTGACCAGGTGAATCCAGGTGAAGGCTATGATCCCTTATTGATGTCAGTGTAGACAGAAAGGGAGGAGACAGGTTAAAGAAGGATTTTTAAGCCGTGACACAATTGAGACAAGGATTGTGTATGTGTGCCAGTCAGAGTGTGAATCGGCAAGACAAAATATTTAAGTGCCTTTGAACGGGGATATGGTAGTAGGTGCCAGGCGCAGTGTCGAGAACTGCAGGTTCCCCTGTGTATCAACAATGGTCCACCACCAAAAGGACATCCAGCCAACTTGACACAACTGTGGGAAGCACTGGAGTCAACATGGGCCAGCATCCCTGTGTGACACTTCTGACACCTTGTGGAACTCATGCCCCGACGAATCGAGGCTGTTCTGAGGGTAAAGAGGGGGGGGTTCTTAATGTTTGGTGTACTCAGTGTAAAAGTCACAGTAGAGTGCAGGACGTTTCAATGTGAGCTGTGCTGATACAGGGGCCTGTGATGTCCCACGGGAACACTATCCATCACCTCACCACCGCTACGCTACTCAATTGAATTGCTTTCCTCTGTTCCTGTCGACAGCACCTTTTTCCCAAAAAATACATTGGTTAGACACGGCAGAATGTGTGTTGTGGATTCTCTGAATGTTGTGGACAGGCAGCCCACTGTTGTGATGACACCTCTATTATCGTAACTGGCCATCTTGCAGCTAGTCAGCTAGAATACATTACCCACCAGCTTGGTTTACAACTTTGGCATAAAAACAAAGGGGAATTCCCCGAGAGAAAAGGTTACTGTCAATGCAGAGGTAGGAGCGTTTTCCCCGAGAGAGAATTCCCCATCAGGAGCATTTCATTGAACTTAATTGGTGTGTGCACAGGGCACACTGACAGAGAGAGATCCTTAAAGCCACGACAACATTGACATCATGTGACACTCAGTGTTGGTGTGATAATCCAAGGACACTGACAGTAATAACACAGTGACACCAGCCGTCACCCTAACCAAGCCTGCAGAATCACACACACACACACACACACACACACACACACACACACACACACACACACACACACATGCTAACTGCTACCTCAGCAGACGGTAAGGATGTGACACTCCTGCTCTGGGGAGATGGGGGCTCCTCCATTCCCTCCTCCTCTTGCTCATCCTCCCTCCCCCTCCTTCTCCTCTTTCTCCATCTTCTTCGACCACAACACAGCACCAGCAGCAACTCCGGGCACACAGAGTAGCTGTGGCCTTGACCCTCCATCTCAAATCTTCAAATCTTCCTCTCCCTCCTCTCTCACTTTCTAGGCACTTTCATCTCTCCTCACACTCCTTCCCTCTCTCGGTCTCTCTTTCTTTCCTGTTTTCGGTGCGGTGGGTTGGCCCTGAATCTCATTTGACAAGCATGAGTCTGGCTCCAGGAGTACAGTCCCATGACCCCCTCCCTATCCCAGTAGCAGATAAACGCAAACACCATGGTAACTCGACCTAATTTGAACAAGAGTGTACATTCAAGTCAGCACAAGCTGAAGAAGAGACGACAAGTGTGTCTCGGAGTGCGTGTGTGTGTGTGTGTGTGTGTGTGTGAAGAGAGACGCAAAGGGAAGGGGACAGAGAGGAACTCATGGAGGGAAATCTAATTTGAGTGTTTTATATACGAATTAACATTCTATTTCTGTTCCATTTAGGGGTTGGTGGAGGGGGGAAGGGGTTCTGTCTCTTTTCCTCTACACACCCCCTGAGGCTTCTCTCCTGTCTTCTTCTCTGGTATTTATTTGAATGGAATCCCAAATATTTGCATGGGGCATTCCGAATACAATACAGTGAGTGATTGATAGAATCTCCATTATCCCTCAACCGCTTTCGCTCATTGCTCATCCACCCCTCCAGAAAGTCTTGGCGTGCCCGAAAACACAGTTTGAGGCCTAACACAATCTAGCTCCAGACCCATTCCCAGCCTGTACGAGGGCGAGGTGTGAGGACTGAGAGGGACTGCGTGTGAGGGGAGAGACCAGCGGGTGAAAACAGTCTCCCACAGAGCTGCCATAACCTGACAATCTGAACCACGAGCAGCTTTTACTGTATGTGGTCTATTTCCCCCATTTTCCATCCCCTGAAAACATTTTCTTAACTGCATACATAACATTTCTGTGCAGGTTTTGGAGGACACAGGGCAGTTGGTACCACCACATAATGATGCTTTCTGTGAGTGCTGAGTGGTCCACGTAGAGCAGCATCAAATGGGAATTAGCTCCATAAAGAGTGTAAGTATTGTTTTAGTAGTCGAGGACAGGGCAGGGCAGGCTAGGATGTATAGCTCAGAGGGGAGACAAGGCTATTTTTGTCTCGCTTTCTTTTCAGAGACGTAGAATGTCGAATCTGACTGTGCTCTTTCCGCTATGGGGAGGAGACAGGACTTAATGGCCCTTGAAATGAAATGCCTCTCCAACTTCAACGCGACAGCGGGAGCAACGCTGAGTGGTGGTGGTGGTGGAGTGTGTGTGTGTGTGTATCTACAGCCCCTCCCTCCCTCCATCTCCTCCACCCACTCTTCTCAGCAGGGGGCAGTGTTGACTATTCTATATCTTCTCTCTCCCCAGGAGGGACGGAGGACGCCAGAGAGAACCAGAGAGAGGGAACAACAAAGTACGTCTAACTGTCTAAAACTCTTGTGATACATAGTCGAATCTGACCCTTAAAAATAGTATTTCGTAAGTGTTTCAGTCACAGACAATAACATAGGGTATATTACCTCCTCATATCCCAGCTGTCTTTGCTTCAGACCTGCCAGGAACAAAAGACAGAAAGAGTGAACACTTGTTAAGAACACTTGGATAGAACACTGGTTAGAACACTATGATAGAACACCTGGATAGAACACTTGTTAGAACTTATGATAGAACACTTGTTAAGAACACTGGTTAGAACACTATGATAGAACACTTGGATAGAACACTGGTTGGAACACTTGGATAGAACACTGGTTAGAACACTATGATAGAACACCTGGATAGAACACTTGTTAGAACTTATGATAGAACACTTGTTAAGAACACTGGTTAGAACACTATGATAGAACACTTGTTAAGAACACTGGTTAGAACACTATGATAGAACACTTGGATAGAACACTTGGATAGAACACTTGGATAGAACACTGGTTGGAACACTTGGATAGAACACTGGTTAGAACACTATGATAGAACACTTGGATAGAACACTGGTTAGAACACTATCATAGAACACTTGGATAGAACACTGGTTGGAACACTTGGATAGAACACTGGTTAGAACACTATGATAGAACACCTGGATAGAACACTTGTTAGAACTTATGATAGAACACTTGTTAAGAACACTGGTTAGAACACTATGATAGAACACTTGGATTGAACACTGGTTAGAACACTATGATAGAACACTTGTTAAGAACACTGGTTAGAACACTATGATAGAACACTTGGATAGAACACTTGGATAGAACACTGATTGGAACACTTGGATAGAACACTGGTTAGAACACTATGATAGAACACTTGGATAGAACACTGGTTAGAACACTATCATAGAACACTTGGATAGAACACTGGTTGGAACACTTGGATAGAACACTGGTTAGAACACTATGATAGAACACTTGGATAGAACACTGGTTGGAACACTATGATATAACACTTGGATAGAACACTGGTTAGAACACTATGATAGAACACTTGGATAGAACACTGGTTGGAACACTATGATAGAACACTTGGATAGAACACTGGTTAGAACACTATGATAGAACACTTGGATAGAAACACTGGTTTAGAACACTATGACAGAACACTTGGATAGAACACTGGTTGGAACACTATGATAGAACACTTGGATAGAACACTGGTTAGAACACTATGATATAACACTTGGATAGAACACTGGTTAGAACAATATGACAGAACACTTGGATAGAACACTGGTTGGAACACTATGATAGAACACTTGGATAGAACACTGGTTAGAACACTATGATATAACACTTGGATAGAACACTGGTTAGAACACTATGATAGAACACTTGGATAGAACACTTGGATAGAAACACTGGTTAGAACACTATGATAGAACACTTGGATAGAACACATGGTTGGAACACACGGTTAGAACACTTGGATAGAACACATGGTTGGAACACATGGAAACAACATTTGGACCGAACCACTTGGACCAAACCATAAACTTTAAGGTCCTGTGTTACAAGGATGCTACAATGTCTACTGCTGCTATCGTTGCTTTATAAGAATTCAGCTGAAGATAACATTGAACGTTAAGTCCATTGTGGTAAAATTCTGTAGCTGAGAGATTCTAATGGAATGTGAAAAGTGGAGCAGAGAAGTCAAATGAGAGAGGAGTGGAGCAGGGAAGGAAGGAGAGGAGGAGGAGGGAGAGGAAGAGGATGAGTGACAGGAGGAAGAGATGGAAATGTGAGTGTGTGATGTGAGTGATGATGTTGATATAAGTTGGGGAGTGTGAGACAGTGAGAGACAGAGAGAGACTTGGAGAAAGACACGGACAGACAGAGAGAGACTTGGAGAGAGAGACGGAGAGAGACTTGGAGAGAGTGACAGAGAGACAGAGAGATATTTGGAGAGAGAGACAGAGAGAGACACGGACAGACAGAGAGAGACTTGGAGAGAGACACGGACAGACAGAGAGACAGAGAGAGACTTGTAGAGAGAGACAGAGAGAGACTTGTAGAGAGAGACAGAGAGAGACTTGGAGAGAGAGAGACAGAGAGAGACTTGGAGAGAAAGACACGGACAGACAGAGAGACAGAGAGAGACTTGGAGAGACTTGGAGAGAGTGACAGAGAGAGACACGGACAGACAGAGAGAGACTTGGAGAGAGACACGGACAGACAGAGAGACAGAGAGAGACTTGTAGAGAGAGACAGAGAGAGACTTGGAGAGAGAGACAGAGAGAGACTTGGAGAGAGAGACAGAGAGAGACTTGGAGAGAGAGACACGGACAGACAGAGAGAGACTTGGAGAGAGACACGGACAGACAGAGAGAGACTTGGAGAGAGACACGGACAGACAGAGAGAGACTTGGAGGGAGACACGGACAGACAGAGAGAGACTTGGAGAGAGAGACAGAGAGAGACTTGGAGAGAGAGACAGAGAGACAGAGAGAGACTTGGAGAGAGAGACAGAGACAGAGAGAGACTTGGAGAGAGACAGAGAGAGAGAGATACTTGGAGAGAGAGAGATACTTGGAGAGAGAGACATAGTGACAGAGAGAGACTTGGAGAGAGAGACAGAGAGAGACTTGGAGAGAGAGATAGAGAGAGACAGAGAGACAAAGAGAGACTTGGAGAGAGATAGAGAGAGACAGAGAGACAGTGACAGAGAGACAGAGAGAGAGAGATACACAGACTTGAAGAGAGACACGGACAGACAGAGAGACAGAGAGAGACTTGGAGAGAGAGACAGAGACAGAGAGAGACTTGGAGAGAGACAGAGAGAGAGAGATACTTGGAGAGAGAGAGATACTTGGAGAGAGAGACAGAGTGACAGAGAGAGACTTGGAGAGAGTGACAGAGAGAGACTTGGAGAGAGAGACAGAGAGAGAGATAGAGAGGGAGAGAGAGACAGAGAGACAAAGAGAGACTTGGAGAGAGATAGAGAGAGACAGAGAGACAGTGACAGAGAGACAGAGAGAGAGAGATACACAGACTTGGAGAGAGACACGGACAGACAGAGAGACTTGGAGAGAGAGAAAGAGACAGAGAGAGACTTGGCAGAATACCTGACCACTGTGACTGACCCAAAATTAAGGAAAGCTTTGACTATGTACAGACTCAGTGAGCATAGCCTTGCTATTGAGAAAGGCCGCCGTAGGCAGACATGGCTCTCAAGAGAAGACAGGCTATGTGCTCACTGCCCACAAAATGAATTGGAAACTGAGCTGCACTTCCTAACCTCCTGCCCAATGTATGACCATATTAGAGATACATATTTCCCCCAGATCACACAGATCCACAAAGAATTCGAAAACAAATCCAATTTTGAAAAACTCCCATATCTACTGGGTGAAATTCCACAGTGTGCCATCACAGCAGCAAGATTTGTGACCTGTTGCCACGAGAAAAGGGCAACCAGTGAAGAACAAACACCATTGTAAATACAACCCATATTTATGCTTATTTATTTTATATTGTGTCCTTTAACTATTTGTACATTGTATATATATATATATATATATATATATATATATATATATATATAATATGACATTTGTAATGTCTTTACTGTTTTGAAACTTCTGTATGTGTAATGTTTACTGTTCATTTTTGTTGTTTTTCACCTTATATATTCACTTTGTATGTTGTCTACCTCACTTGCTTTGGCAATGTTAACACATGTTTCCCATGCCAATAAAGCCCTTGAATTGAATTGAATTGAATTGACTTGGAGAGAGAGAGAGAGAGAGAGAGATACTTGGAGAGAGAGACAGAGAGACAGAGAGAGACTTGGAGAGAGAGACAGAGAGACAGAGAGAGACTTGGAGAGTGACAGAGAGAGACTTGGAGAGAGAGACAGAGAGGGAGAGAGAGACAGAGAGACAGAGAGAGACTTGGAGAGAGAGACAGCGAGACACGGACAGACAGAGAGACAGAGAGAGACTTGAGAGAGATACAGAGAGACAGAGAGAGACAGAGAGACAGTGACAGAGAGACAGAGAGAGAGATACACAGACTTGGAGAGAGACACGGACAGACAGAGAGAGACTTGGAGAGAGAGAAAGAGACACAGAGAAAGACAGAGAGAGAGTGACACAGAGAGACAGAGACACAGAGAGACAGAGACACAGAGAGACTTGAAGAGAGACTCGAAGAGACAGGGACACAGAGGGACTTGGAGAAAGACACAGAGAGATACAGAGACTCAGACAGAAGGGGAGAGAGACAGAAAGAAAGAGATACAAAGACAGAGAGAGAGAGAACTTCGAGAGGAGTCTGGGTCAGTAACTCGTTCTCATAAGTGACAGTCAAAGTTTGCAGTAACATGACTGCTCCTTATCTTCTAAATGGGAAGGCTTCACTGTACCCATCCAGACAAGACATTACCATTAGGGCTGCTTGACTTTAATAACAATAGGCTTTACAGAAAGCCTTTTTCCCTGTATAGCAACACATACAGTGAGGCAAAAAAAGTATTTAGTCAGCCACCAATTGTGCAAGTTCTCCCACTTAAAAAGATGAGAGCCTGTAAAAAAAAAAAAATCCAGAAAATCACATTGTAGGAATTTATTTGCAAATTATGGTGGAAAATAAGTATTTGGTCAATAACAAAAGTTTATCTCAATACTTTGTTATATGCCCTTTGTTGGCAATGACAGAGGTCAAACGTTTTCTGTAAGTCTTCACAAGATTTTCACACACTGTTGCTGGTATTTTGGCCCATTCCTCCATGCAGATCTCCTCTAGAGCAGTGATGTTTTGGGGCTGTTGCTGGGCAACACGGACTTTCAACTGCCTCCAAAGATTTTCTATGGGGTTGAGATCTGGAGACGGGCTAGGCCACTCCAGGACCTTGAAATGCTTCTTGCGAAGCCACTCCTTCGTTGCCCGGGTGGTGTGTTTGGGATCATTGTCATGCTGAAAGACCCAGCCACGTTTCATCTTCAATGCCCTTGCTGATGGAAGGAGGTTTTCACTCAAAATCTCACGATACATGGCCCCATTCATTCTTTCCTTTACACGGATCAGTCGTCCTGGTCCCTTTGCAGAAAAACAGCCCCAAAGCAAGCATGATGTTTCCACCCCCATGCTTCACAGTAGGTATGGTGTTCTTTGGATGCAACTCAGCATTCTTTGTCCTCCAAACACAACAAGTTGAGTTTTTACCAAAAAGTTATATTTTGGTTTCATCTGACCATATGACATTCTCCCAATCTTCTTCTGGATCATCCAAATGCTCTCTAGCAAACTTCAGACGGGCCTGGACATGTACTGGCTTAAGCAGGGGGACACGTCTGGCACTGCAGGATTTGAGTCCCTGGCGGCATAGTGTGTTACTGATGGTAGGCTTTGTTACTTTTGTCCCAGATCTCTGCAGGTCATTCACTAGGTCCCCCCGTGTGGTTCTGGGATTTTTGCTCACCGTTCTTGTGATAATTCTGACCCCACGGGGTGAGATCTTGCGTGGAGCCCCAGATCGAGGGAGATTATCAGTGGTCTTGTATGTCTTCCATTTCCTAATAATTGCTCCCACAGTTGATTTCTTCAAACCAAGCTGCTTACCTATTGCAGATTCAGTCTTCCCAGCCTGGTGCAGGTCTACAATTTTGTTTCTGGTGTCCTTTGACAGCTCTTTGGTCTTGGCCATAGTGGAGTTTGGAGTGTGACTGTTTGAGGTTGTGGACATGTGTCTTTTATGCTGATATCAAGTTCAAACAGGTGCCATTAATACAGGTAACGAGTGGAGGACAGAGGAGCCTCTTAAAGAAGAAGTTACAGGTCTGTGAGAGCCAGAAATCTTGCTTGTTTGTAGGTGACCAAATACTTATTTTCCACCATAATTTGCAAATAAATTCATAAAAAATCCTACAATGTGATTTTCTGGATTATTTTTCTCATTTTGTCTGTCATAGTTGAAGTGTACCTATGATGAAAATTACAGGCCTCTCTCATCTTTTTAAGTGGGAGAACTTGCACAATTGGTGGCTGACTAAATACTTTTTTACCCCACTGTATAGTATTTAAACAGGAAAAGATACTGTAATATAAAGCTATAATTGTTTGTCAACAACCAATTTGATATGGGAAATTATTGAGGGTATAAATGTATGTTGTTGTTCATATAAAAGCCACATCTATAAATTGACACATTGGGTAATTAAACCCATACAAACATGTTCCAGTCTAAATATATTTGCCTTGGAAGAATACAGTACAGCTGGCACATTGCCTTTTCCAACTAACTAAAACTCCTCTTGGCTCAGCATGTGCAGCCATCGACAAAGTCAAGCTATAATTAGATTGGGTGGAAACTAGGAATGCCAACCAGAAAATGGAGGTCACGATCTCTGCAGTATGTGCAGCCATCCTGGGGTAGGGACGTTCTGGTATGACTCTGACTGAAGGGCATTGGACTAAGGTGAGGTAAAGTAGCTACCATAGAAATAGAATCCCTAGAACGGAGGTCTCCCGAGTGGTGCAGCGGTCTAAGGTACTGCATCGCAGACCCGGGTTCGATCCCGGGCTGTGTCACAGCCAGCCGTGACCGGGAGATCCATGAGGCAGCACACAATTGTCCCAGCGTCGTTCAGGTAAGGGGAAGGTTTGGCCGACCGGGATGTCCTTGTCCCGTCTCGCTCTAGCAACTCCTGGTGGCGGGCCGGGCGCCTGCAAGCTGACCACGGTTGCCCGTTTGGCGTTTCCTCCGACACATTGGTGCGGCTGGCTTCCGGGTTAAGCGAGCAGTGTGTCAAGAAGCAGTGCGGCTTGGCAGGGTCGTGTTTCGGAAGACGCGTGGCTCTCGACCTTCACCTGACCCGAGTCCGAAAGGGAGTTGCAGCGTTGGGACAAGACTGTAACTACCAATTGGGGAGAAAAATGGGGAAAAGTAGGTTAGGATATTAGGATATTATATTATAGCCACTAGCTCTGCCTTGGTACAGCACGTCAGGGTTATTTATGGAGGCACGGAGAGACAGTCACTCATGCTCCATCACACGCCGAGCCCACCATTCCCCACCTACCCTCCTCCCTCCATTCCTATCCCTCCATCTCGCCCTCATACAGACCCGTACATACAGATAGCCCTCATCAGTATTCCTGAGGCAGAACAGAGCAGAGCAGAGTGGGCCGTAGCTGTTGGAGGTGGACACTTGTCACAGGATGGCAGGCAGCTTCCAGGCAGCTTGTTAATCCACTACCCACTGGGAGCAGCCTGGGGGGCTCAGGCAGTTATATGTTGAACGGACCGAGCCGCTGTAGCCTTCCAGCCAAGTCTACCAGACAGTCACACACAGATAGACATCACACAAATGGGCACTACACAAGCACAGCTTGAGGGGTGTCGAAAAAAAGTGCAACTTTGTCTATTGTGCAACTCACCCAGGGGGGAGTGGGGGTATTGAGGAGGGGATGAGATGTGTCAGAGTGAGAGAGAGAGAGCGAAGCTGAAAAAGCACATACACACACAGATTGGATTCTTCAAGTACCCACTCCTCAATGAATTGAGGTTGAGGCATTTTTGGGGGGAGTCGATGTGTCATTGATGCTCTTATACTATTTCCTCTGAGCTATATTGGAATTGGAATGCCCTGTGGCGTGTCCCTCGTAGCCAGTCTTAGCCAGTCCTGTCCTCTGTAATCTTACCTCTGGCATACTATACTGTGTTGTGTGGGATACATGGAAAATAGCACAAATACGTAATGATTCAAGACATGAGTAAACATGCAATCATGTGCAGAAGCAGTGTACTAGCAGCCTAGTGTTCAGACATACTATCAGCGTCTCTGAATAGCGTAGAGATAGGCACTCGTTTGGACACCCTGTGAGTTATGCTCCCAGGCCAAGCAGCTGAGCAGTACAGCTGCTCTCTCTCTGATAGAAATGTGCAACACTCATCCGAGTCTCTTCAGATCACAGGAAACAACAGTTTCCTTGTTCAAACTGACAGGACAATAGAGAGGAGGAATATCGGCTGTCCTGTGTACGATAACAAAATCACTTAGCACAGTTCTGATTCGAACAAGACACAACCAATGTGGTGGAAACTGGTTAGTGGACGTGCCATTGCATTTGAATTGGCAGTGACCCCTTACAGATTTGCCCTGAGTCTTTTAGAGGACTACAGAGCACTTACTTTATTTTGTTTAAACTGCAGCTGTGAGAGTGATGCATTATTCATCTCTGTCTACAGAACCACCACCATCCTGCTTCCCCAGCTCTATAACATTATAACTACCCTGACTATATAACAGCACTATAACTACCCTGACTGTATAACAGCACTATAACTACCCTGACTGTATAACAGCACTATAACTACCCTGACTGTATAACAGCACTATAACTACCCTGACTGTATAACAGCTCTATAACATTATAACTACCCTGACTGTATAACAGCACTATAACTACCCTGACTGTATAACAGCTCTAGAACATTATAACTACCCTGACTGTATAACAGCTCTATAACATTATAACTACCCTGACTGTATAACAGCACTATAACATTATAACTACCCTGACTGTATAACAGCACTATAACATTATAACTACCCTGACTGTATAACAGCTCTATAACATTATAACTACCCTGACTGTATAACAGCTCTATAACATTATAACTACCCTGACTGTATAACAGCTCTATAACATTATAACTACCATGACTGTATAACAGCTCTATAACATTATAACTACCCTGACTGTATAACAGCACTATAACATTATAACTACCCTGACTGTATAACAGCTCTATAACATTATAACTACCCTGACTGTATAACAGCACTATAACTCCCCTGACTGTATAACAGCACTATAACATTATAACTACCCTGACTGTATAACAGCACTATAACTACCCTGACTGTATAACAGCACTATAACTACCATGACTGTATAACAGCTCTATAACATTATAACTACCCTGACTGTATTACAGCACTATAACTACCCTGACTGTATAACAGCTCTATAACATTATAACTACCCTGACTGTATAACAGCACTATAACTACCCTGACTGTATAACAGCTCTAGAACATTATAACTACCCTGACTGTATAACAGCACTATAACTACCCTGACTGTATAACAGCTCTATAACATTATAACTACCCTGACTGTATAACATCACTATAACTACCATGACTGTATAACAGCTCTATAACATTATAACTACCATGACTGTATAACAGCTCTATAACATTATAACTACCCTGACTGTATAACAGCTCTATAACATTATAACTCCCCTGACTGTATAACAGCACTATAACTCCCCTGACTGTATAACAGCTCTATAACATTATAACCACCCTGACTGTATAATAGCACTATAACTACCCTGAGTGTATAACAGAACTATAACATTATAACTACCCTGACTGTATAACAGCTCTATAACATTATAACTACCCTGACTGTATAATAGCACTATAACTACCCTGAGTGTATAACAGAACTATAACATTATAACTACCCTGACTGTATAACAGCTCTATAACATTATAACTACCCTGACTGTATAACAGCACTATAACTACCCTGACTGTATAACAGCACTATAACTACCCTGACTGTATAACAGCACTATAACATTATAACTACCCTGACTGTATAACAGCTCTATAACATTATAACTACCCTGACTGTATAACAGCTCTATAACATTATAACTACCCTGACTGTATAACAGCTCTATAACATTATAACTACCCTGACTGTATAACAGCACTATAACTACCCTGACTGTATAACAGCACTATAACATTATAACTACCCTGACTGTATAACAGCTCTATAACATTATAACTACCCTGACTGTATAACAGCACTATAACTCCCCTGACTGTATAGCAGCACTATAACATTATAACTACCCTGACTGTATAACAGCACTATAACTACCCTGACTGTATAACAGCACTATAACATTATAACTACCCTGACTGTATAACAGCTCTATAACATTATAACTACCCTGACTGTATAACAGCACTATAACTACCCTGACTGTATAACAGCACTATAACATTATAACTACCCTGACTGTATAACAGCTCTATAACATTATAACTACCCTGACTGTATAACAGCACCATAACTACCCTGACTGTATAACAGCTCTATAACATTATAACTACCCTGACTGTATAACAGCACTATAACATTATAACTACCCTGACTGTATAACAGCTCTATAACATTATAACTACCCTGACTGTATAACAGCTCTATAACATTTTAACTACCCTGACTGTATAACAGCTCTATAACATTATAACTACCCTGACTGTATAACAGCTCTATAACATTATAACTCCCCTGACTGTATAACAGCACTATAACTCCCCTGACTGTATAACAGCTCTATAACATTATAACCACCCTGACTGTATAATAGCACTATAACTACCCTGAGTGTATAACAGAACTATAACATTATAACTACCCTGACTGTATAACAGCTCTATAACATTATAACTACCCTGACTGTATAATAGCACTATAACTACCCTGAGTGTATAACAGAACTATAACATTATAACTACCCTGACTGTATAACAGCTCTATAACATTATAACTACCCTGACTGTATAACAGCACTATAACTACCCTGACTGTATAACAGCACTATAACTACCCTGACTGTATAACAGCACTATAACATTATAACTACCCTGACTGTATAACAGCTCTATAACATTATAACTACCCTGACTGTATAACAGCTCTATAACATTATAACTACCCTGACTGTATAACAGCTCTATAACATTATAACTACCCTGACTGTATAACAGCACTATAACTACCCTGACTGTATAACAGCACTATAACATTATAACTACCCTGACTGTATAACAGCTCTATAACATTATAACTACCCTGACTGTATAACAGCACTATAACTCCCCTGACTGTATAGCAGCACTATAACATTATAACTACCCTGACTGTATAACAGCACTATAACTACCCTGACTGTATAACAGCACTATAACATTATAACTACCCTGACTGTATAACAGCTCTATAACATTATAACTACCCTGACTGTATAACAGCACTATAACTACCCTGACTGTATAACAGCACTATAACATTATAACTACCCTGACTGTATAACAGCTCTATAACATTATAACTACCCTGACTGTATAACAGCACCATAACTACCCTGACTGTATAACAGCTCTATAACATTATAACTACCCTGACTGTATAACAGCACTATAACATTATAACTACCCTGACTGTATAACAGCTCTATAACATTATAACTACCCTGACTGTATAACAGCTCTATAACATTTTAACTACCCTGACTGTATAACAGCACTATAACTACCCTGACTGTATAACAGCACTATAACATTATAACTACTCTGACTGTATAACAGCACTATAACATTATAACTACCCTGACTGTATAACAGCTCTATAACATTATAACTACCCTGACTGTATAACAGCACTATAGCTAGCCTGAGTGTATAACAGCACTGTAACTACCCTCAGTGTATAACAGCGCTATAACATTATAACTACCCTGACTGTATAACAGCACTATAACATTATAACTACCCTGAGTGTATAACAGCACTATAACTACCCTGAGTGGATAACAGCACTATAACTACCCTGACTGTATAACAGCACTATAACACTATAACTACCCTGACTGTATAACAGCACTATAACTACCCAGTACCCATCCCCCCTGACAACCAACCTCCCCCCTAGGAACTGGAACCACCTGCACCTTGATAACTTAGCTGTCTACCTTCCCTCCCCCTGACAACCTGTACCTTGATGCCTTAGCTGTCTACTTTCCCTCCCCCTGACAACCTGCACCTTGATGCCTTAGCTGTCTACCTTCCCTCCCCCTGACAACCTGCACCTTGATGCCTTAGCTGTCTACCTTCCCTCCCCCTGACAACCTGCACCTTGATGCCTTAGCGGTCTACCTTCCCTCCCCCTGACAACCTGCACCTTGAAGCCTTAGCGGTCTACCTTCCCTCCCCCTGACAACCTGCACCTTGATACCTTAGCTGTCTACCTTCCCTCCCCCTGACAACCTGCACCTTGATGCCTTAGCTGTCTACCTTCCCTCCCCCTGAAAAACCTGCACCTTGATGCCTTAGCTGTCTACCTTCCCTCCCCTGACAACCTGCACCTTGATGCCTTAGCTGTCTACCTTCCCTCCCCTGACAACCTGCACCTTGATGCCTTAGCTGTCTACCTTCCCTCCCCTGACAACCTGCACCTTGATGCCTTAGCTGTCTACCTTCCCTCCCCTGACAACCTGCACCTTGATGCCTTAGCTGTCTACCTTCCCTCCCCCCCGACAACCTGCACCTTGATGCCTTAGCTGTCTACCTTCCCTCCCCTGACAACCTGCACCTTGATGCCTTAGCTGTCTACCTTCCCTCCCCCTGACAACCTGCACCTTGATGCCTTAGCTGTCTACCTTCCCTCCCCTGACAACCTGCACCTTGATGCCTTAGCTGTCTACCTTCCCTCCCCTGACAACCTGCACCTTGATGCCTTAGCTGTCTACCTTCCCTCCCCCTGACAACCTGCACCTTGATGCCTTAGCTGTCTACCTTCCCTCCCCTGACAACCTGCACCTTGATGCCTTAGCTGTCTACCTTCCCTCCCCTGACAACCTGCACCTTGATGCTTTAGCTGTCTACCTTCCCTCCCCTGACAACCTGCACCTTGATACCTTAGCTGTCTACCTTCCCTCCCCTGACAACCTGCACCTTGATGCCTTAGCTGTCTACCTTCCCTCCCCTGACAACCTGCACCTTGATGCCTTAGCTGTCTACCTTCCCTCCCCCTGACAACCTGCACCTTGATGCCTTAGCTGTCTACCTTCCCTCCCCCTGACAACCTGCACCTTGATGCCTTAGCTGTCTACCTTCCCTCCCCCTGACAACCTGCACCTTGATACCTTAGCTATCTACCTTCCCTCCCCCTGACAACCTGCACCTTGATGCCTTAGCTGTCTACCTCCCCTCCCCTGACAACCTGCACCTTGATGCCTTAGCTGTCTACCTTCCCTCCCCCTGACAACCTGCACCTTGATACCTTAGCTGTCTACCTTCCCTCTCCCTGACAACCTGCACCTTGATACCTTAGCTTTCTACCTTCCCTCCCCCTGACAACCTGCACCTTGATACCTTAGCTGTCTACCTTCCCTCCCCCTGATAACCTGCACCCACCCTAGGGGAGATGTGGGTTACCATCTCACTCCTCTCTCGTCTTCTCTCCCACTCAGTGAGACAAACACATGTTCTGCTTCTTACCTCATCCTTCACCTCTCTCCTCACCCCTTTCCTCTCCCACTTAGCGAGCAAAACACCCCTCTGCTCCCGCTGGGGCTGCCTCCTCTCTCTTCCTCTCTTCTCCTCTCTCCCCTCGTGATCACGTCACCCCTCACGTGTCTTCTCTCCCACTTTGGGAGCAAAACAGCCCCTTTGCTCATCAGCATTTTTATGCTTTATTCAATAAGCTGTGGGCTTCCAAGCTGTATCTGCAGATCAGCAGTATAACTTGCCAGTCCGTGCCAAGCTACTGACACTTAGAAAAGTCCAGTCCCTAAGGGTGCCCGCATCCCTGGAACACGGCAACATACCACACTACAACACCAGACCCTGTAAACAAGCTGCTGCCTGTCATTACCTGTAGAGTGTGTAAGGATAGTTGTCCTGCCAACAAGTTAGGTATTGTGTTCCCTAGGTAACATACAGTACATTCCCCATGCAGTGTATCCTGGAATCTGGCATAGTACAAAGATGGAACACAATAAGCATAGCAGGTTAATACCAACGAGAACTCCGTAAATACTGTTTGTGGGTATGAGGAAGCTTGAGCAAGCACTGCTCGATCCCCTAACCGGACTGGAGCGAGTGTGGTACTGTTTCTAGGGAGGGTAGGTTTGACTGATACTCACCCAGGCGATGGAAAGCCTCAGTGGCTGCTTGTCGTAGGTTCTGCATCCCAGCGTTGGTTCCTGCCTGGTGGTACTGTGGAACTGCTGTGGAACCGCTATAGAACCTCACTTCCACCCCGGCATCCTTAGAATTGGACCCAGCTACAGCAGCGCTCTCATCTCAGTCACAGCCCCTCCTTGTCTTCAGCAACCTCGGACGTAAACAGACAGGATTTTCCTACTTTCCCTTTTTTCTTCTTCCTCCTTTTGCCTGAAGGTGCTCTTGCCTCCTCTATTACTCTCTCTGTTTTGCTCTCTCCCTCTCACAATATTACACTGTATCCTCCCTCTCTCTCTTTCCCTTCTTTCTCCCTGTCCCCTCCTGCTGACAGTTCCTCTGCTGCCTGCGAGGCAACATTCAATAGCCAATCAGCGGAGTCAGATAGGAGGCACTGCCCAATGAGATCTCAGTGGAGGAGAGAGCCGGGGCTGTTGGTGTGTTTTGAAAGGTTGGAGCTTGAGCATTGTGTTCAGGGGTCACTAATGTGTGTGTGTACTGTGGGCTCCTGGGGGCAGAAGTGAGCCACGCTTTTGATCATCTTCATTCCAATAACTCAAGCATAGATTGGTTAAAAAAACAACATCTAATTCGGCACACAGAAACTAGAGGCCGTGAGTAACTTGGTCAAAAAGAATGGCACCGATTGGCCAGTAGTCTCACTTAGACCCTCATATTCGCCGACCAGTTTGACCTCGAGACTTGAAATACAGGCGTCTTTCGTCATGCTGAACAAATTTGCCTCAAGGACCTGTAAAGTCCATTAGGATAGCTTTTCCTCCATCTTGGACATTTTGGAAAACCTGAAAAACACATTCTCACGAACCATATGTCCAAAGAACACCAAGTTTGGTATGTAGGTCCATGGTACATCGCTTAACATAGTTTGAGAAATGCTTGATTGGTTAAGATATGTCCTGATTTATCAATAACTCAGACATCAGATTTGACATGTCCAAAGACATGGCCGCACGATAACAGCAGATGCATATTAGCATGTAATGCTAAAATATGCCAAAAATATTTATCTTTTTAAACATTTGAAAAACTTATTCTCATGAACCATAGGACCAATTAACACATCAAATGAGTTAGTAACAAATCCAAAATCAGATTTTATGTGTCCATTTAAACCACTGTAAATCTACTCCACAGCGGCCTATCGACTTGAAATGTGTCACCACTATCGTGGACGTCCCTAAGATGAACCGTGCTGAATTTGGTTTTGATACCTGAAAAAACAAGGAAACTATGAACAACTCATTCATTGCATATGTAACGCTAACGCTCAAAATGATCTGCAATCATCTTCTCCTCATGAACCATACAGTGGCAAGAAAAAGTATGTGAACCCTTTGGAATTACCTGGATTTCTGCATAACTTTGACATACAATTTCATCTGATCTTCATCTAAGTCACAACAATAGAAAACTCAGTGTGCTTCAACTAATAACACACACATTATTGTATTTTTCTTGTCTATATTGAATACATCATTTAAACATTCACAGTGTAGGTTGGAAAAAGTATGTGGCTAGGAAAAACTCCCTAGAAAGGACAAAACCTAAGAAGAAACCTAGAGAGGAACCAGGCTATGAGGGGTGGCCTGTCCTCTTCTGGCTGTGCCGGGTGGAGATTATAACAGAACATGGCCAAGATGTTCAAATGTTCATAAATGACCAGCATGGTCAGATAATAATAATCACAGTAGTTGTCGAGGGTGCAGCAAGTCAGCACCTCAGGAGTAAATGTCATTTGGCTTTTCATAGCCAATCATTAGGAGTACCTCTACCGCTCCTGCTGTCTCCAGAGAGTTGAAAACAGCAGGTCTGGGACAGGTAGCACGTCCGGTGAACAGGTCAGGGTTCCATAGCCGCAGGCAGAACAGTTGAAACTGGAACAGCAGCACGGCCAGGTGGACTGGGGACAGCAAGGAGTCATCAGGCCAGGTAGTCCTGAGGCATGGTCCTAGGGCTCAGGTCCCCGAGAGAGAGAAAGAAAAAGCGAATTAGAGAAAGCATACTTAAATTCACACAGGACACCGGATAAGACAGGAGAAGTACTCCAGATATAACAAACTGACCCTAGCCCCACGACACATAAACTACTGCAGCATAAATACTGGAGGCTGAGACAGGAGGGGTCAGGAGACACTGTGGCCCCATCCGATGATACCCCAGGACAGGGCCAAACAGGAAGAATCCTAGAGTGTCAGCTAAAGACTTACAGAAATCTCTGGAAGATGCTAATATCTCTGTTGACGAGTCTACAATGTGTAAAACACTAAACAAGAATGGTGTTCATGGGAGGACACCATGGAAGAAGCCACTGATTCTGACTATCTCTGAAACTCACTAAGATAATACCTTTGATGATACAGTGGTAGCAATACATGGTTATAACATCTACCGAAAAGACAGAAATGTCAACGGAGGCGGTGTTGCGGTCTATATTCAGAACCAGATTCCTGTAAAGCTTAGAGACGATCTAATGTTAAATACTGTTGAAGTAATATGGCTACAGGTTCATCTGCCTCACCTAAAGCCTATTCTTGTGGGAAGCTGCTATAGACCACCAAGTGCTAACAGTCAGTATCTGGATAATATGTGTGAAATGCTTGATAATGTATGTGATGTCAACAGAGAAGTATATTTGATGGGTGATTGAAATATTGACTGGCTATAATCAAGCTGCCACCTCAGGAAAAAACTTCAAACGGTAACCAGTGCCTGCAACCTGGATCGGGTCGTCAGTCAACCTACCAGGGTAGTTACAAAGAGCACAGGAATTAAATCATGCATTGATCACATCTTTCGTGACACTGCAGATATTTGCTTTAAAGCAGTATCCAAATCCATAGGATGTAGTGATCACAATATAATAGCCATATCTAGGAAAACCAAAGTTCCAAAGGCTGGGCCTAATATATGTTATATATATATATATGTTTGAGAGGTTATAGAATAAGTTTTGTAGTGATTCATATGTTGATGATGTAAGTCATATTTTCTGGTCTGTGGTGTGTAATGAGGAGCAACCAGACACTGCACTTGACACATTTATGAAATGACTTATTCCAGTTACTAATAAGCACACACCCATTATGAAAATGACTGTAAAAACGTTTAAAATCCCCTTGGATTGATGAGGATGGTTGAGAGGGATGAGGCGAAAGGTATGGCAATTAAGTCTGGCATCCCAACTGATTGGCAAACGTACTGCAAATTAAGAAATCATGTGACTAAACTAAATAAATAAAAATTAAAAACTACACTAACTACACTAAAAACTACACTATGAAACAAAGATAAATTATATAAAGAATGATAGTAAAAAGCTTTGGGGCACCTTAAATTAAATTTAGGGTAAAAAAGCCAACTCTGCTCCTTCATTTATTGAATCAGATGGCTCATTCATCACAAAGCCACTGATATTGCAAACTACTTTAATGACTTTTTCATTGGCAAGATAAGCAAACTTAGGGATGACATGCCAGCAACAAACGCTGACATTACACATCCAAGTATATTGGACCAAATTATGAAAGACAAGAATTGTACTTTTGAATTCCGTAAAGTCAGTGTGGAAGAGGTGAAAAAAATTATTGTTCTCTATCAACAATGACAAGCCACCAGGGTCTGACAATCTAGATGGAAAATTACTGCAGAAATATGCCACTCCTGTTTGCAACATCTTCAATTTAAGCCTACTAGAGAGCGTGTGCCCTCAGGCCTGGAGGGAAGCTTTACTGGCTCAAATAGCCGACCAATCAGCCTGTTACCAACCCTTAGTAAACTTCTGGAAATAATTGTGTTTGACCAGATACAATGCTGTTTCACAGTAAACAAATTGACAACAGAATTTCAGCATGCTTATAGGGAAGGACACTCAACAAGCACAGCACTTACACAAATGACTGATGATCGGCTGAGAGAAATTGATGATAAAACGATTGTGGGGGCTGTCTTGTTAGACTTCAGTGCAGCTTTTGACATTATTGATCATAGTCTGCTGCTGGAAAAACGTATGTGTTATGGCTTTACACCCCCTGCTATACTGTGGATAAAGAGTTACTTGTCTAACAGAACACAGAGGGTGTTCTTTAATGGAAGCCTATCAAATATAATCCAGTTAGAATCAGGAATTCCCCAGGGTAGCTGTTTAGGCCCCTTGCTTTTTTCAATTTTTACCAACGACATGCCACTGACTTTGAGTAAAGCCAGAGTTTCTATGTATGCAGATGACTCAACACTATACACGTCAGCTACTGCAGTGACTGAAATTACTGAAACACTCAACAAAGAGCTGCAGTTAGTTTCAGTGTGGGTGGCAAGGAATAAGTTAGCCCTAAATATTTCTAAAACTTAAAGCATTGTATTTGGAACAAAACACTCACTAAACCCTAAACCTCAACTAAATCTTGTAATAAATAATGTGGAGATTGGGGAAGTTGAGATGACTAAACTAACTGCTTGGAGTAACACGATATTACATTTACATTTACATTTAAGTCATTTAGCAGACGCTCTTATCCAGAGCGACTTACAAATTGGTGCATTCACCTTATGACATGCTATTTATTGTAAACTGTCATGGTCAAAACATGTTGATACAACAGTAGCTAAGATGGGGAGAAGTCTGTCTATAATAAAGCGATGCTCTGCCTTCTTAACAACACTATCAACACGGCAGGTCCTACAGGTCCTAGTTTTGTCACACCTTGACTACTGTTCAGTCGTGTGGTCAGGTGCCATAAAAAAGGACTTAGGAAAATGGCAATTGGCTCAGAACAAGGCAGAATGGCTGGCCCTTGGATGTACACAGAGAGCTAATATGAATAATATGCAGGTCAATCTCTCCTGGCTGAAAGTGGAGGAGAGACTGACTTCAACACTACTTTTATTTATGAAAGGTATTGAAATGTTGAATGCACCAAGCTGTCTGCCTAAACTACTGGCACACAGCTCGGACACCCATGCATACCCCACAAGACATGCCACAAGAGGTCTCTTCACAGTCCTCAAGTCCAGAACAGACTATGGGAGGCACACAGTACTACTGTCAGAGTGTGCGCAACTGGTCGAAGGAAGTCAGGTGCAGGAGAGCAGAGATGAGTGAACAGGCACACTTTATTCAGGCAGAGGAAAACAGCCAGACGCAACTGAGTCACAACACTCCGGCCCAAGGGAAAAAGTGAATGTGCACAAATGACACAAAATGGTACAAAATACAAAAACCACGGGTACAACCATACCCTAGGGCAAAACCAGCCTGAAGAGTCACACACGTAATGAAACGAACAATACCACACACAGACATGGGGGGGAACAGAGGATAATATACACGTAGAGTAATGAGGGGATATAAACCAGGTGTGCGGAAAAACAAGACAAAACAAATGGAAAATGAAAGGTGGAGCGGCGATGGCTAGAAGACCGGGGACGTCGACCGCCGAACGCCACCCGAACAAGGAGAGGGACTGACTTCAGCGGGAGTCGTGACAACTACATAGAGCCATGACTACATGGCAAACTCTGTTTGTCTATTGTTGTGACTTAGATGAAAATCAGATCAAATTTTATGACCAATTTATGCAAAAATCCAGGTAATTCTAAAGGGTTCACATACTTTTTCTTCCCACTGTATGTCAGAGTCACTCCAGATTTTGTATTTAGAGTCATTCAAATATGACTGCACTGTACCTATAGATACAAGTTAGCACATACTCTAAATCTAAAATAATAATAATATAATAAAATAATATTTTTTTCACTGATTGCACATAAAGAAAGATAGCTCCTACCTGCACCCGTTTTTCACCTTGACATTGACACACATTAATCAAATAGGAAATTACAGTGTAAAACAGCAGAATTCCATATCTGGTGTATTTCAAAATAGATAGCTAACAAAGCTAAGCCACTTGACAGAATCGATGTAATAATTTATTTTTTTGAAAGGCAAGAAAATACGCACGCTTTGAGGCCTCTCGGCTTCCGTTCAACTTGTGGTCACAACGACAAAGCGAAAATAAAAAGGATAGCAATTAGCTAGCCAGCTAATCCCTTGCATGACTCAGTCGCTGTACATTTCACAGGTTTATGAAAAAATGGATATGGTCAGGGGACCGGTAAGTGAAAGACAATTGTATCTCAGATTGTAAATAATACATGGTTAGTAGCTACAGTACAAGGAGCAAGTGGGAGGATACATGTCAGCTCCGAGTTGCTATTTAACGTTAGTTATACGGAGACTATAACGAAGTCAATACAGTACTGAGACTGTCAAAGGCTTTGGTAGGCGTCTAGTAATTATGGCATGACGTGATCCTCCTAGCTAGTTGCGTCATTTCAAGCAAACGCATTAGCTAATGGACTGAAAATAGTATTTCATCAAATAAATAGCTAATAGTATCTAGCTAACGTTGGTTAGCTGGCTACTCAAATAGGGGGGTCAGTGTTCGCTAGTTTACCTCACTCCCACATGATTGACAGCTAGCCATGTAAACCTTGAAAAGAAAAGCTCTCTCCTGTCAACAACAGCACAAGCTTTCGCGTACTGTCACTCGTGCTGGTTATTCTGAAGCCACCCTAGCTACCTGTAGGGTCTGTATGCAATTCAGTTAGGCACTGTTACCATTACCTAGTCATTTTTGTAAGTGTCCAATGTTGTTTACCGTATTCGATACAGGGCTGAATTTAGAAACGGATTTGGAGTTTTTCAAGTTGAATTTCACCAGTCTATGCATCAGCATTGCCATGGATAAATCTCAGTGATGGAGTCCCAGAGGAAAAGGTATGTAGCCCATAGGTAGGGTGTTGTCAATAAATGTTATGTGATCATCGTATGACAACAAATAATATTCTTCGTGGAAGTCTATGCCCTCCCAAAGCTCTTGTTGTTTCTCTAGCTAGCTACTATAACTTCTGTTCCAGGGCATGTTTTGTCTTGGTAATTCAAAAACAATGTATGCTATATCAGTGTGGTTGTTCAGAATCCTTGAGACATGACTTGTCAATGTCTGTCTGTCTGTTTGACTGACTGTCTACTTCTGTATGTATTCTACAGCTCTGGTGAGGAGGACAGTTCAGGGGAGCGAGGGTCGCTCCACACCTGGAAGGGCTACTCCTATAGTGTCACCCCAGAGAGAGTGCTCCTGTCCAGGCCTGTGCTGCAGGCTGCCCTGGGGACACGCCATGGGGTTCTACTGGTGGAGGGTGAGAGTCAATGGACAGCCTTTGATATAATGGCAAAACTCTGACATTTATGATTAGCCTGCAATCATTTCTAACAGCTCCTCTTGTCTAATAACTGGAATGTTGTGATGTATTTAGGCGGGCAGGTGTACAGCTTCGGTGAGTTCCCATGGAAACAGAGCCAGGTGTCGGAGGTGGGCCCCCTGAAGCCTGTCCTAGAGAGCGCTCTCAGTGGCCAGCGCGTGGTCGCCGTGGCAGCGGGCAGTTTCCATAGCGGGGCGCTTACCGAGGATGGCGGGGTCCACATGTGGGGGGAGAACTCGTTCGGCCAGTGTGGCCTGTCCAGCCTCACTGTAGTCCCCAACCCTACTCCAGTGGCTGTCATGGACCCCGACACCAGCCCCCCCCATACCATCCGGGTCCTGGAGCTGGCCTGCGGGGAGCAGCACTCCCTTGCTCTCTCTGCCCAGCACGAGGTGTGGGCCTGGGGCAGCGGCTGCCAGCTGGGCCTTGTCACCACCATCTTCCCCGTTTGGAAGCCCCAAAAGGTGGAGCACCTGGTGGGCAGACACGTCCTTCAGGTGGCCTGTGGGGCCTTCCACAGCCTTGCCTTGGTGCGTTGCCTACCACCTCAGGAGTCCCGGCGGCCCCTGCCAGACAAGTGTGGCCAGTGCAACCAGCTGCTCTACACCATGACGGACAAGGAGGACCACGTCATTATCTCAGATAGTCATTACTGCCCCCTAGGGGTGGAGTTGCTGGCTGAAGGAGAGGCCAGGCTGGGGCCTGGAAGGTCCCCTCCACTAGGGCTTCTGAGCTCTCCTTCAGAGCCCCTCCTCTCCTCTCATACTTCTGCCTCAGCGCCAGGTCCCCATCCATCCATAACAGAACATACAGACTATGAGAGGGGGAGGACAGTGGCACAGAATGGGGAAGTCTTGACCACCACAGATGCTGACATCTCTGCTTCTGGGACAGACTCTGATCGAGGTGTGGGGGGTGCAGGGTCTCAGAACTCCCCCTACCCTGATGATCAGGCAGTGAAAGAATATCTCAAGAAACTGTCTGACACCTCTTTGGCTGAGGAGACTGCCAAGATGACCATAGCAGGAGCAAGTTTTCAGGTTAGTAGTGATGAGATGATGCTTTAAGCCTAAAGCTACCCAATGTTGCGTACTTGGTGGGTGACAAATTGACTTTCTTGTAGTTTGAGGTCTTTGAAAAGTGACAATGAGCTGTCACGCTGTGTATCCTGGGTTGTGTTCATTAAGGCACGCAAAGTTAAAACATTTTTGCTAAGGATAACTAAAATGTGCTTTTCTTACAGGTCATAGGAAGTCTTCCTGTTTCTGTCAGTTTTCTTTTGTGTGTTGCCTAATGCACCTTGTGTTTGTTTCAGCCCCGAGCAGATAGCCTTGACCCCCTGACCTCTGATCTCATCCCCGGGGTCATGCCAGTGACCACCAGCTCTGCCCTCAACAACCTGGTCTCATCCTGTGCCTCCGCCGTGGGCGAGAGAGTGGTCTCCACCTACGAGGCTCTGTCCCTGAAGAAGATGATTAACTACTACTACCCTGGGGTTGGGGGTGTAGCAGGAGTACCCGGTGGGTTTCCAGGGGGACCCGCGGAGGTGCGGGTGCTTCTGGAGGAGTCCATGCAGGGGAAGAAGAGCTGCAGCACGGGGGATATCCGTGAGGAGGAAGCAGAGGGCCTGAGTCGACGTCTCTCTCTGCCTGGACTCCTCTCTCAGGGTAGATACGCTGTTCGTCTCTTATCCTCCTCCTCTGCTCATCGCCTCTTATCCTTATCTTCCTCCTATACTCTGATGTGTAAGTATGCGTGTGTGTCCCCACTCATCCAGCCTGCGAACATATCAAACGTCCATCTGAACTACAGTACTATGCAGTATGTTTGGGATTGCTGTGAAGTGTGTGTGTGTGTGTGTGTGTGTGTAACGTTATGTGGGTTAGTCAGTGAACGGTGGTTTTTGTTCTGAGATTAAAGCACTCCGCCATAGAGGAATGTGAGGCCATATTAATGTGAGGACTTAACATTTACATTTAAGTCATTTAGCAGACGCTCTTATCCAGAGCGACTTACAAATTGGTGCGTTCACCTTAAGACATCCAGTGGAACAGCCACTTTACAATAGTGCATCTAAAACTTTTAAGGGGGGGTGAGAAGGATTACTTTATCCTATCCTAGGTATTCCTGAAAGAGGTGGGGTTTCAGGTGTCTCCGGAAGGTGGTGATTGACTCCGCTGTCCTGGCGTCGTGAGGGAGTTTGTTCCACCATTGGGGGGCCAGAGCAGCGAACAGTTTTGACTGGGCTGCGCGGGAACTGTACTTCCTCAGTGGTAGGGAGGCGAGCAGGCCAGAGGTGGATGAACGCAGTGCCCTTGTTTGGGTGTAACCAGAAGGGTTACAGTAAGGAATGAGAGAGAGAGGGGAGGGTGTGAGAATAAGATTGAGAAGAAGGGAGCGAGAGGGAAGGTGAAAAAATATATATCTGCGGGGGGCAAGATGGCCTAATAATCTCTTGAGAAACAGTCAGTGGTAGGGCCTGTAGTAACGGCGGAATCTTCTATTGTCACTTTGGTAGGGTGAAAGCTGAAAGGCAGGATTTGTCCCTAGCTCTCTGAGGTTGTCTTAAGTGAATTTTGGATATGCAAGAAACTAATTTGACACATGGGTATAATACACTCTTGAACATGTCCTGTGAAACGGGACAAATTAAAACACCCACCAAATGATTATTATTCACTCTCTGCTGCAGCCAAGAAGGGGATAGACAGCTCACTGCTCTCTCTCTGGGCTGGCAGATGGCTCTCTCTTTGGGCTGGCAGATGGCTCTCTCTCTGGGCTGGCAGATGGCTCTCTCTCTGGGCTGGCAGATGGCTCTCTCTGTGGGAGCAACCAACCAATGCCTCCCCAGTGCCGTCTCGGTCTGTCCATCATTAACAGTCCCTCCCATACTCTTACTGTGGTACAGGACCTGTCTCCAGCGGGGCTCAATGCCTCGTCGTCTGGAGGATGCTGTGAGGGCTGCGTTTCTGGGTTATTGCAGGGGCTTAGAAATGTTTTGTATTTCCAGAGTAGATGAAGATCACTCCATGACTAAACCAGTCATCCTGAGCATTTCTTTACAGTTGTTTACACTCACCTGTGGAACAGAGAGGACTTCATCTGTAACATTAACAGCAGTTGACAGCCGTAACTGAACATGGTTTGGGAGGAAGCGTAGAAAATGTACCATTTTAAGAAACATATCGGTCTCTCTGTCTGTAGTGTCCCCCAGGTTGCTGCGGATGGCCAGCCGGCCCAGGGTGCGAGCGGTGCCCCTCACCCCTGTGGGAGGGCTCCCAGAGGCGGGGGAGCTGCTCCCCTCCCTGCAGACCGAGGTGTGGAGCTGGGGGCGGGGCGAGGAGGGCCAGCTAGGCCACGGGGACAACCTCCCCAGGTCAGTGTCCACTCTACATCAATCGTTGGGGGATGAGAACCATGATTGACAGTTGTGTAGGCCAGTAAAGCATCAGAGTATGAGCGCTGAATCTGACCTAGAATCTGTTTGGCTTTTGCGATAAATAAGATTACATGGACAGGTCGGACCTGATCCTAGATCTGCACTCCTACTCTGAAATGCTTTGGCCCTGGTTGTTGACTGAGAGGTGTTTCTGACCTGCAGGCTGCAGCCACTGTGCATCAAGTGCCTGAGCAGTAAGGAGGTGGTGCTTGTGGCTGCTGGGGCACATCACTCCCTGGCCCTGACTGCACAGTCCCAGGTCAGAAACTACATTATCACTCCTCGTGGGAGTCTTGAGGGATTCCTCCCAACTGTGTGAACATTTTGTGTGTTTGTGTGCGTGTGTGTGTTCAAGGTCTTCTCCTGGGGTAGTAACAGCTCTGGCCAGCTGGGACACATGGCATCTCCTACTACTATCCCTCGCCTTGCCAAGGTAAGTGTGTTTCTTTTTAATTGAGGAAAATGGTGCCCATACAGTAATCATTAGCACACACCAAGCCAGTGTTCCTCCTTTATTCATCCAGCAGCGACGCCCCATCGCTGGGCAATGCATGTGAAGGGTGTTCTTTGGCTCCCTACTACCTTGGCCACGGCTGCTGAAAACAAGGAGAAGGAGAAACATTAGAAGAAACACTGCTAACTTTATATACCCACATGAATAAACTCTGCAACAGTGATTTAAAGCACTCTCTGTCGTAGAACAATTACGCCACAACACTCCCCGGCTCCTGTGTCTGCCATGGCTCCAGCGGCCCTGCTCTGACTTGGAGCCAAGCCCTGGGTTCTTTTCGGATTTTTATTGAACTAACTGTGAACTTGAACACCTCACGAAGCAACGGTCTTGAATGATGCGGAGGTTGTTGTTTCTGCTCGCCACCAGTCTCCTGATAGAAACACAATAAGACTACCTCAACATAAAACACAGGAGACACCCTGGTGTGGGGCTAAGTCTCAATGGAAAAGCACCCTCCGTTGTTTACAGTGATCGCATATCATAGGACAAATATATTTGTGCAGGACTGTTTGTATAAGCGTGAGTAGCCTTGGCGTGTATCTCCTTTATCTGTAGCATGAGGCAGCTTGATGTACAAATACACCCCCTGGACAGGACACTAGTCTATCGCAGAGCCTTCCCTCCAATCTATCTCCTTAATGCTGATTGCCAAACAGAGACGCGTCAGGTCCCATTTTTACAGTCTTTGGTATGACTCGGCCGGGGATCGAGCTCCCAACCCTGATCTGCTATGTTTGTCCCTGGTGTGACCCTGTAGCTGTCTGAGGGGATCCGTGTCTGGGACGTGGGTGCGGGGGCGCAGCACACCCTCCTCCTGGCCGATGGGGACTGTTATCAGCCCATCCTTTACTATAGCGGACAGCAGGTCAGAGAGGGGGTGCAGGACACACCCCAGGACCAGACGGAGGGGTACAGCTACACCCAGCAACCAGTGCTGCTCCCCTTCTGCATGAACGTGAGTAGTGGATCACACACACACAGTATTGAACCCCTGCTATGTTCGACTTTTATTGTAGCCTGACGGTGGTGTGTGTGTGGGTTTTGTGTATCCGTGTTTTAGTTGGGCTACGTGAGCGGTGTGTTTGCGGGGGGCCAGAGCTGCGTGGCGCTAGCCGACCGCAACGTCATGGGTTTCATCACCAGCCTCCACGAGCTGGCTACTGCCGAGAGGAAGTTCTACTGCAAGCTGAGCTCTGTGAAGAACCACATCCTGCGCCCCCTATTGGACCTGGGTGAGAACTACTGCTGCAGCTACAGCTCCGCTGGACAGAGGCCATGGGTCAGAGGTTAGGGAGAGAGGGAAGGATGAGTTTATTATAACTGTAACCATGTCCAATCAAAAGCAACAAAAAAAAGTGAACGGTCCGTGTTCAAAAAGATCTGGCATAAAGCTTACATTTTGCTAACATAATGTTGTTGTTCGTACAGACCTGTAACTTTTGGTTAACTATGTGCTGAAATAGAGTAAGTTAGTAAGTATTAGGTTGATTTCTCTTGGATGTGTGTGTTCTTTCGCATAGTGTTTGTTAACAGGTGTATGTGTGGTGTGTTCTCCGTCTACCCCTCAGAGTCGTTGAGTACAGCTCTAGGGCCGGCGTCCACAGTGCTGCTACGGAGCCTGGTGAGGTGTTATAGCCGCCTGAGTCACCTGACTGGCCAGCACTCTGCCTCCCTCACCTCCAACCTGCGCCGCCGCCGGGAGTTTAAAAGCCTGGTTATGCTGGAGCATGCCAGCATCTTCCTGGACACGTACAATGAGTATGTACTGTTGTGTACACAAACGCACAATGTCTGACACTCCCACTGGTTTTTAACAGGTTGTTTACATGCAGTTCTGTGTGGATAATGACCTCTCCTTCTCTCCTCTTTCCATTCCTTCTCCCTCCTCATCGCTCTCTGCCAGGTACTGCTGCTCTGTGGGTAACTTCCTGGTGATGGGGGGCTTCCAGGCTCTGGCCAAGCCCTCGCTGTGAGTGTGTACACACACACTAGGACATCTAGCAGCCCTAGCTTATTATCCTTACCATTTGCGTGCCCATTATACTATATGTTCATTATCTTTTGACCTAGGCCTGTGTGCTCATTATCCTTGACATTGACCTAGGCCTGTGTGCTCATTATCCTTGACATTGACCTAGGCCTGTGTGCTCATTATCCTTGACATTGACCTAGGTCTGTGTGCTCATTATCCTTGACATTGACCTAGGTCTGTGTGCTCATTATCCTTGACATTGACCTAGGTCTGTGTGCTCATTATCCTTGACATTGACCTAGGCCTGTGTGCTCATTATCCTTGACATTGACCTAGACCGGTGTGCTCATTATCCTTGACATTGACCTGTGTGCTCATTATCCTTGACATTGACCTAGGCCTGTGTCAGAGGACAGCTGTTTGATGCCTTGTAATTCTGCACACGAGACTCGGGAAGCTCATGCAGCTTTAATTGGAAAGGGAAAAGTCAAAGGATTAATTCTTATGGATTATTTTTAATTATGAAACGGGTGGTAAGAGTCCTTAATGCTGATTGGCTGACAGTACCACGGGTATGACAAAACCATTTTTTTTTTTTTATACTATTCTAATTACGTGGGTAACCAGTTTATAATAGCGATAGGGCACCTCGGGGGTTTGTGGTATATGGCCAATATATCAGGCTACGGGCTGTATCCAGGGACTCCGTGTTGCGTCGTGGTATATTGGCCATATACCACAAACCCCCGAGGTGCTTTATTGCTTAATTATAAACCAATGTGTTTCTTCATCGAGGCTTCAACTAAGAGCAACTAAATTACCCTTCTCATGCTTTTAACTGGAAAAAAACAGGAAATCTCTTATTTCCTTTTCCATCTCTCCTCTCTTCCCCGTCCTCCCTCTCCTCCCTCCATCCCCTGTTCCTCTGCTCAGAGAATTCTTTGGGAAGTGTCCAGAGCTGTTGCAGCGGCTGGCAGAGTCCAGCGAGGAGAACATTCCTCTGAGTGACCTGTTGGTGACGCTCTTCTACCTGCCCATGAGACACCTTCACGAGTATGGCAGGCTGCTGCTCAAACTGGGAACCTGCTTCGAGGTGGTACGTAGAGGAACTAGGACCGGGGCGTGCACACACACGCTCACACGCCTTCATACATACACTCACTTTCTTGTGTCTCTCTCTCTCGGTCTCTCCAGAGCTCAGTGGACTACCAGAAGCTGCAGGACGGCTGCTCTAAGTTTGAGGCCCTGGCTCTTCATCTGAAGAGGAGGAGGAAGGAGGCAGAGTACACATACCACTTCTGGAAGAGCTTCCCTGGCAAGATGACGGTCAGTGGCCTGGTCAGTTTGTTTGACCACAGTAATCAGTGCCAGATTCACACTATTGAGCCAATGCCAACCATACTGTGCTCGCTCAGATATTTTCTTTTCACATTGTCCTTTCAATGGTTCCAGCAACTATGGTGGATTTATAGTCAGGCCACCACAGTACAGCTTGGTTTGGGTTTGGCTCCATAGTGTGAAATGGGTATAAGAGCTTTTATTCAGCCAAAAATCTCCAGTTTATCAACCTCTTATCCCATTTAACCTGGCGTTCCTGTTCTAGGATTCCCTGCGTAAGCCCCGCCGGAGGCTGATCTGTGAGAGCAGTAACAAGGCCCTGACGCTACAGAACTCTGGAAGGTTCTCTGTCAACTGGTTCATCCTCTTCAACGATGCACTCGTCCACGCTCAGGTAAACACAGCTCCTCACAGCTCTTACAGCTGGCTCTTACAAAGGTGCCAATGTCCTTTTAGTTCGTTCGTTCTTTCTTTCACTTAAAAAAAATGAGTTAACACCCTCAGAGCATTTGATATGAATATATCTGGTGTGTTGACTGACTCCTATCAAGTTGTGTGTTTGTCTTTGTCCTATCAGGGTGTGGTTCCCTATAAAAGCCTTGTAAGTATGCAGCAGCAGCAGCCAGTGTACTGACCCCTAGTCATATGCAGCGCCCCCATGTGGCCAGGGCTTGGCTTAGGATGTAGGCTTGATGTAGCAGCTCTTTAGGCACCTTCTGCCTGTCCTAAACCACAAACACTGGCTTCCCAGCTTGAAGTAACACCCACACAGACAGACACAGTTTTTCTGATCTTCTTCATGCACATATGGTGTACTAACACCTGGCTGGAATAAGCCTTGATTTCTCGCAGTAAAGAGTCAAGAATGGTGGTTATTTACCTTCTCTGCCTTCTCCCTCAGGCTTTAACTAATACAACTGCTCCTGAACATCAGGAGCCCCAGAGCGGGGTCTGTACACCACTCTACAGAGTGCAGCTTCTCCTCAGCCGAGCCCAGTGCCCCCTTGCCCTCTGATGCTAGCTGAACTGATACTTTTTAATAACTAAGGCTCTCTGTAGTATATTGCCGACTTCTATGACCTCGTCGTAGTCATAGCAACATAGACATCAATATAAACACAAATCTAAAAAGATAAGACTGACATTATTGGGTCTTCCCAACGTGTGCGTCTTGGTTATTTAACCAAGATGCCTTTTGGCCCACTTTTCTATTTGTATTTTTTTGCTATCTGGAGCCTTAGTTATCATTACTCTGAAACCATGTGACACAACACGTGAGGATCAGCCGTCTCAGGTTCACTTCTCTCAAACAGTTTCTGTTCCTTTTTGATTTATGTTTAATTCCAAGGAGAGCATTTTCTTGTGTTTTGATGACGTAGTGAGCGTTTTTAATCCCCGTCGGTTCCACCTTATGTGTGCTGTCTGTCGGCCTGCCTCGTGCCCTGTCGCCCTCGCCTCTCCGTGTGCCATGCATATTGGCATCTCCTAGGTCATGTGACTGTGTTAGCTCCAGTGCCCTGACTACTTCCCTGACTGTTGAACCAGTGTACTGTAGCTGAGTGTATCGGCATACTGAGGTCTCGCTCTCCCCTCCCTCTCCTGCAGTTCTCCACCCACCACGTCTTCCCATTGGCCACACTGTGGGTCGAGCCCATCCCGGAGGAGAACACTGGCCTGTGAGTCTGTCAATCACCCTATCTGTCCAATCAGAGTGTTTAACTGGTGTGTTATTGACCCCTTAGCTCAGCGTTTCCCAAACTCTGTCCTGGGGACCCCAAAGGGTGTACATTTTATTTTTTCCCCAAGCACTACACAGCTGATTCAACTAATCAAGCTTTGATAATTTGAAGCAGCTGTGTAGTGCTAGGGCAAAAACCAAAACGTGCACCCTTGGGGTCCCCAGGACCGAGTTAGGGAAACGCTGCCTCAGCTGAGCTGTGCTATGTTCCATCCAGGCATGGACTGAAGTTGATCTCACCTGAGGAGACCTTCACCCTGTTGGCCTGTTCTTCCATGGAGAAGGTAGGCCACTAGCCAATAGCCAGGCTTCACTACTCACCTGCTCAGGTTACAAGTATGTAGTGGTTGTCTTTGTAGAGCTAAAGCTGCCTAGTTGGGTTCTGTTTGTGGAGCGTGTGGTGACAGACAGTGTAACAACCCATTCAGTTAAAATAAATTGACTTCAATATGACTATTAACCGACCTGTGTTCTTCAGGCCAAGTGGCTTCGCTCAATCAACCAGGCGGTGGACCAGGCCATGACTGGGGCGGGGCAGTCAGGCTCAAGGGCAGGGCATAGGGCGGAGCCTCCCATTTCCCGGACCGCCTCCTACACCTTCTACAAGGACAGCCGTCTGAAGGAGGCCACCTACGAGGGTCGCTGGCTGGCCGGCAAGCCCAATGGGAGGTGGGTCTAGCTGGGGGAGGAGGGAATCAGGACCTTGTACTTCTGGTTCCACTTCTGTACAGTCGCAATTAAATGAAAATTGAGGGGTTGTAGGAAAGCTCTGACTTGTTGTGTATGTGTCCTTGTTTCCAGGGGTATGGTGAAGTGGCTTGATGGGAGAATTTACACGGGGACGTTCAAGAACGGACTGGAGGATGGGTCAGTCAGTGTAAATCGGTCAATAAATCAATGTATCAATCACCCTAGTCAGAAATAAAGGCATTTCTCATTGTTCTGCTGTTTTGTTTTATGGGTCGTAGTTTTGGAGATTACGTTATGCCCAGCAAGACGTTGAACCTGAACGACCACTATCAAGGCCACTGGAAAGAAGGGAAGATGCACGGCATCGGAACATACAAGTGAGTCTGTTTGGCTTTGTAACGAGTTTAACATTATTTAACAAAGACCCTTAAGGTTAAAAATCACTTTAAAAAAAAAAAGCTTGACCTGGTGTTTGCAGGCATGTCTGTGTACTTCGGCTGTAGGGTTTCCGCTGTGTATCCTACCGATGTGACTGTCGTCTATGCAGGTATGCTACAGGTGAGTTGTACGAGGGCTCGTTCCAGGACAACATGCGCCACGGTCACGGGATGCTGCGCAGCGGCACGCTGAACTCCTCCTCCCCCAGCGTCTTCATCGGCCAATGGGTGCACGACAAGAAGACGGGCTACGGCGTCTTTGATGACATCACCAGGTAGTGGACCGCTCCAGCCCACCCTTTTCATCCTACCGTGCTAAACTGTACCGAACTGGCCTGGTTACGCATCCAGCTAGCTCAGTACGATTGGGGTTGGATTGATAGTGTGAAAGGGGTATTAGTGTATCTGAAGTGCTGATGTTACGTGGTGACCTGTGTTGTTCCGTCAGAGGAGAGAAGTACATGGGCATGTGGCAGGATGACCAGCGGCAGGGCACGGGCGTCATAGTAACCCAGTTTGGCCTGTACTACGAGGGAGCCTTCAACAACAACAAGATGCAGGTGATTCCTGGGCAGTGGGGTTCTTCCTCCTGATGCTAGCTGAACGTTAGCACCAAGGTGTTAGAGGAGAGGAAGAGGATCACCTCTCCATTTAGCTTTTTTGTTTTTTTCTCGCTGTCTCAGGGCACAGGGGTCCTGCTGTCTGAGGACAACACCACATATGAAGGAGAGTTCTCGGAGGACTGGACTCTCAACGGAAAGGTCGGTGAAAGAGGAGCGGCACACAAACAAGCCTGAACTCTCACTCACTCACTCACTCACACACAGCTTGCACTCATACACATTTTTGCTTAGCCACATACATTTAAGCAGACACGTGTATAATACAGCACATTGCTGTCCCTATCTCTCAGGGTGTGCTGACTATGCCTAATGGGGACTACTTTGAGGGCTCCTTCACTGGGGAGTGGGGCTCTGGCCTGAAGGTCACCGGATCCTTCTTCAAACCCAACCTCTACGACTCAGACGGGGACAAGGGTCGCGCTGTGTACGTCTCTGTGCCATTGGTTTTAGTATGGTGGAGGATTAGCATATTCAAAGATTTTTGGTTTTGATCTTTAGTATTTAAAAAAAATGTATGTATATAAATAAATTGCAAGGCTGTCTGTCTGCAGGACATGTTTTTGTATCTATGCCTTGAAAAAAGGTTTGATCGTTTTGAAATGAACCCGGTCAAGTGAATGTGTATGTGAACAAAGAAAATGTGTATTAATTCCTTGTATGTGCGTCTCCAGTAAGCTGGGGCGCCTGGCAGTGCCTCCGGAGGAAAAGTGGAGGGTAGTGTTTGAGGAGTGTTGGATGAGGCTGGGCTGTGAGGCCCCTGGCCAGGGAGAGAACCAGCGAGCCTGGGAGAACATCGCTGTAGCCTTGACCACCAGCAGGAGACAGCACAGAGACAGGTAGAGAGAACCGAGACCACACACAGTATTTCCATCTCACATTCACTCTCTCTCTCACTCACACACAGTACAGTAGTCTAAGTGATATTGGTGTGTGTTTCAGCCCGGAGATGAACCTGAGTCGGACTCAAAACAGAATGCTGGAGAGTCTGGAGTTCATCCCTCAGCAGCATGTTGGTCCTGTTACCATGGAGAAGTATGACAGTATCCGGCGTTACCTCATCAAGGTGAGCCAACGACCCCCAGGTGGCTTACTTACCCGCCTAATCCCCCTCAGCCAATGGACCCACGCACCAACGTGTCTGCCAAGCAATATCTTTCAGTATCGGTTAAGTTGTTTTTCTAATAATCATGAAGAGATGTCTGAACCGTCGTTCTGAGGTGTCCTTGTTCATACTGATTTACTCTTTAATTCTAACCTCTGACTTAACACCACAAAACATGAATATCCTGAAACTCACATTAACCTTCTCTGTCCTCCATTATGTCCCCCCCCCAGGCATGTGACATGCCCCTGCACCCCCTGGGCAGGCTGATGGAGACCCTGGTGGCTGTCTACAGGATGACCTACGTGGGGGTGGGGGCCAACCGCCGCCTTCTGCTGCAGGCTGTCAACGAGATCATGTCCTACCTGGCCCGCATCTTCCAGCTCGTCAGGTGTGTGTGTTGCCTTAAACAGTTGGATACTATTTTTCCATTCCGTTTGGCCCTAGGCTAGCCTGTTTAAGCCATGTGCTGTATGTGTGATGTACTGAATATGTGGTGTTTTGTCTTTCAGGTTCCTGTTTCCAGATCTGCCTGAGGAGGGTGGAGCGATCCCTGAACCATCCTCTGACCCCCAGGACAAGAAGGACTCCAACTGCGCAGACACCCAGCTAGAATCCCCCAAACCTGGGTACGACCATAGCATATCCACCCTCCCTGGTTGGAGCCTGTGGAGAGTCTTCAGTGGTGTGGCTACGCAGCAGTCATATACTGAATCCATAGTCTTAGAGATGACTTCTAGATAAATATGTAGGCTATGTATTTGGGTGTTTATTTGATTGAGAACACCTCTATATCATGGATCTGTTTTGCAGTGGAGGGTCCAATGGGAGCTACCTATGGAGGATTATGTACAAAACTATAGAAGATTACGTTACAGTATGTCTTGTGTAAAAAGAGCACATGTCACTTGTTCTTTAAATACTGTTTCCTTCCAGAAGAAAAATGAAGTATTTAAGCCCCTGAATGTGTGTTGAATGATGTCCTGTGTGTGTGTGGTTTCCCCAGGCGTGTGGTGAGTAGCTCCGCTCTGCTCCTGCCGGTGTTGCTGCCTCGTCTCTACCCCCCTCTCTTCACCCTGTACGCCCTGGAGAAGGAGAAGGAGGACGACGTATACTGGGAGTGTGTCCTCCGCCTCAACAAACAGCCGGACGTGGCCCTGCTCGCCTTCCTCGGCGTGCAACAGTGAGTCTCTCTCGGACTGACCAATGAGGTTGGGAATGAATAGTAGCCTCTTCTGATCTCGCCATCTTACATTCTGTTGAATCCGTGTAGCGAAACAGAATGTAAGCTTGCGAGGTCAGGATAGTTGTACGAGGCTAAATGAAAAGGACCCATGTTTTTAATTTAAAAAAAATAATTTTCGATCGTGTAACCTGACTGTCCTGACCTGGAAAAAACTGTAGTTATAACATGTTAAAATGCATCTCTTTTTGCTTTCAGTAAGTTTTGGCCAGTTTCGGTTCCAGTGCTGGGGGAGAAGACCGAGGTATGACACTAAGTACATTCTGAATCACACTGCCCTCCTGTGGGTGAATTACAACATTGCATCAAGTACATGTTAGATTGTTCTCTTTCTAGGTTGTGTCCAGCACAAAAGATGCCTGTTTTGCCTCTGCAACGGAGACCTTACAGCAGATCAGGTACGCTTTATCCAGAGCAGTACTATATCGTCATGAATGAATGGGTCTCATGCACTCTTATGATATTGCAGTTCAATGTGGTTGATGTGTATTAAGACTGTTTTTTTTGTCAGCACAACGTTCACCCCATCCGACAAGCTGCAGGTGATCCAGCTGACATTCGAGGAGATCACAAAGGAAGTGATGTCATCTCTGGAGGATAACTTCCTGTGGTCCATGGACGACCTGTTTCCTGTGTTCCTCTACGTGGTGCTGCGCGCCCGGTGAGTCGATGAGAACACACACACGTCTCTATGTTCCTGAGAGATGCACAGAAATCTGATTTTCATCAAATTACAATCAGAACTACAAATATATTTACAGTACCAGTCAAAAGTTAGGACACACCTACTCATTCCAGGGTTTTTCTTTATTTTTACTATTTTCTACATCGTAGAATAATAGTGAAGACATCAAAACTATGAAATAACACACATGGAATCATGTAGTAACAAAAAATTGTTAAACAAATCAAAATATATTTGAGATTCTTCAAAGTAGCCACCCTTTGCCTTTGACAGCTTTGTACACGCTTGGCATTCTCTCAACCAGCTTCATGAGGTCACCTGGAATGCATTTCAGTTAACATGTGTACCTTGTTAAAAGTTCATTTGTGGAATATCTTTTCTTAATGTGTTTGAGCCAATCCGTTGTGACAAGGTAGTGTTGGTATACACAAGATAGCCCTATTTGGTACAATAACAAGTCCATATTATGGCAAAAAAGACAGTCCATCATTATTTTAGACATGAAGGTCAGTCAATTTAAAGCACTTTGAACGTTTCTTCAACTGCAGTTGCAAAAACCATCAAGCGCTATGATGAAACTGGCTCATGAGGTCCGCCACAGGAAAGGAAGGCCCAGAGTTACCTCTGCCTCAGAGGACAAGTTCATTAGAGTTACCAGCCTCAGAAATTTCAGCCCAAATAAATACTTCAGAGTTCACGTAACACACATCAACTGTTCAGAGGAGACTGTGTGAATCAGGCCTTCATGGGCGAATTGCTGAAGAAGAAACCACTAAAGGACACCAATAAGAAGAGACTTGCTTGTGCCAAGAAACACAAGCAATGGACATTGTGGTGGAAATCTGTCCTTTGGTCTGAGTCCAAATTTGAGACTTTTGGTTCCAACCGTCGTGTCTTTGCGAGATGTTGAGTAGGTGAAGGGATGATCTCCGCATATGTGGTTCCCACCATGAAGCATGGAGGAGGTGTGTGGGTGCTTTGATGGTCTGTGAATAATTTTGAATTCAAGGCACACTTAACCAGCATGACTACCACAGCATTCTGCAGCAATATACCATCCCATCTGGTTGGGGCTTAGTGGGATTATCATTTGTTTTTCAACAGGACAATGACCCAACACACCTCCAGACTGTGTAAAGGGTATTTGACCAAGAAGGATAGTGATGGAATGCTGCTTCAGATGACCTGGCCTCCACAATCACCCAACCTCAACCCAATTGAGATGGTTTGGGATGAATTGGAGGGCAGGGTGAAGGAAAAGCAGCCAACAAGTGCTCCGCTTCAAAACTGTTGGAAAAACATTCCAGGTGAAGCTGGTTGAGAGAATGCCATGTGTGCAAATCTGTCAAGGCAAAGGGTGACTACTTTGAAGAATCTCATATAAAATATGTTTTAATTTGTTTAACACTTTGTTGGTTACTACATGATTCCATGTGTTATTTCAGTTTTATTTATTTATTCTACAATGTAGAAAATAGTAAAAAAAAATAAAGAAAAACCCTTGAATGAGTAGGTGTTCAAACTTTTGACTGGTTGTGTTAACCAAGGCTATGTTTCTCTTAAGGATCAGGAACCTGGGGTCAGAGGTGAGTCTGATAGAGGACCTGATGGACCCGTGTGTACAGCACGGAGAACACGGCATCATGTTCACCACACTCAAGGTATACACACACACACACAGCATACATTCTATGGCAGATACCATCCAAATGCATGCACTCAAATTCAACTTATTCAGATACTCATAACATATTAATGTGATCAATGCACACTTTAACACACTGCTTCATAGGGAATAAATGAATCTAACTATCTGTATAATATATTCATTTTTATTTCCCTGTCCGTCAGGCGTGTTACTATCAGATCCAGCATGAGAAGACCACATAAGAACCACAGAGAATCTCTGTATTGTATACTGCAGCAGCTCTATGTAAAGTGGCAGTCAGCCAATTAGAGAGCAGGGATTGGAGAGGTTTGGAGTGATGCTGTCTCAGGGTCGTCACAGGAGGGTCACGATGACTGACAGACAGGCTGCTGACTGTCCATCTGTTCCCCCGTAGCAGGACCCCCTCCCCCTTACATACATACATATACTGACGCATGCGCTTACACACACATACGTAAACACACACACACTACACAGCTCCCCGCTCTAACCGCTACCTTTTGGTGACCATGTCATCAGGCTCATACACCTACTTGATTGGTCAGGTTGACCTCTGTAAACCCAAGGTGTTGTAAAATCTGTCCATAGGCTTTGTGACTCCTTAGCCCCTGAATGAAGGAACCTTCTCCTTGAAGCCGTCTGGAATAGGGGCTTACTGTGATGTGCGCCGAGCCAGTGGAGTTTTAGCTTGATCGTGGACTGTTGTGAATATGACTGGCTATTTCCTATTCGCACTACAGTAGTGGCAGAGATGATAACTGCCTCGTTTGTCACCCAGCTCTGGTAGTGAAATGGAAGTCTATGAAGAGAAACTGCAACGTTTAAAATCCAAGTGAGACTCACCCTGAACTTGGAGCCTGTCTAATAACAAGACACCATCATGTATGTACAGTATGAGGTGGCAACTTCCATTGGACCTCAGCCCTCAAAAGCACATGTTATTTAATGGACCAACGCAATACGTCACATTGATGCCACTTAAAACACGAAAAAGGATTTAACCTCCGTGATATCTGAGGCTGTGTACGGATCGCTAGCCTGCGCTCACTCAGCGCAACACCAGATGAAGTTGTTTTGTAGTTGAAATGTCAAATGCACACTCTGTACAGTTTTGGTGTTATTGTTGTGTTCATTGTTCTGGGGGGGGGGGGGGTCTGAAATATACAGCTCTGTATTCAGGTGATTTTTGAAGATGTGAGGTTGGGTGACGCTCTAATGTTTCTCACGTGATGCAGTTAAAATGACAGCCAGCTAATGTGCACCTCAAATGCTAGCCTTTTAAAATATTTCCATTCGTACTGCGTCATATGTATTTATAACCACGCTGTTTGCGCGGTATTTATAATGCTACAAGGTGTTTGTTTTTGTTCAGGTCACTTTGTTATTGTACACCAGAGCCGGAATTCAAATGAACACCTACATGAAATGTTGACCTTTGATGGGTAACACACAGTAGAAGACTGTTTCTTTTTTTTTTGTTATAAATCTCTTCCTGCAATTTAGCTCATGTAATGTTCATGTTTTGGGTTCGTCAAATCAGATGGAGGCTATTACCAGGAAGCAATCTTGTTAATGTATTTGTTTGGTGTGCTCCTTTCATGCAGACAGTCTTATGACAGTATGATGCAGTATTTGTTACTACCTGCAAGGCAATCACTACCCTGAAGAAACTGTCTCTGTTCAACTAGTTGGGGGCTGATCATGCTGTAGTGGCATTGTGACGGTTAGACAGTGGTTATACAGTGACATTGAAGTCTACCAAAAGCAATTTTCTTTTTTTATATCTCAAATATAGGCAGAATTATTAATCTGTGGAAAATAGTTTGTTACAACTATGAATTGAGTGTTTGATGGAACACGCAGTACATAAGAATTGCTATTTTAAACAGAATTTGATTGTAGCCTGGTATTTGGTTAACTCTTTATTCAGCTTTTTTGTAATTTGTATGGTCATTCCAAGATTTACCTCCATTTTCCCCAATAATTCCTTTGGCATGGACTGGTTATTTATCTGTATAATTGTTTACACATGACCTGAGGTGCTGCATGATAGGAAATGTATCAAGTGTTTGACCCATAGACTGACTAACATACATCTTCCTTCATAGATTATAATGTGACTGCTTGTACTTCCAGGTTAAGGTGTGTTCAATTGGGTAGCGTTATCTGTATGTTGTCACGTTGGTCTTTTTTAGGGGAATGACGTCAACATTTTGTCTAATGTACATCTTAATGTAAAGAAAGGGCAATAAAGCGAGCTGACAAATTTCCCTTTTAAATGACATTTGTGTCTGTATAAGTTTGCCTTTAAAAATTAAACCGTCTGTTCCCTGTTAGTTTGGATTAATTGTTAAATACTTTGGTTTTAACAGTCAGATTAGAGGCCAAAGGTGACTGTTTTGTAAATATTTGTAGTGCTGCTGACAATCCTCTAAGCTTTGTCCCATTTCTAAAAAGCTAGAGGCAGGGGGTGAATTAATGACCATACAAAAATAACTTTTTAAATACGAAACCTTTTAAAGTGCAGCAAGATAATCTTAGATTAATAAATTACTTCATAAATCACCATCAACAACCAGTTTCTGATGTTTGATGAAACCTTGGTAAATAAGTCCACAGTAAGGAGTTGACTGTGTGACAGTCTTAGGCTTAGATTCAATCAGATAGAGGATGTTTTGGTGGTGTCAGAAGTGGAACTGGAACTGCGTTGGAGCCGTCAAATTGGTGAGCAGCTGTTCTGGTGTTCTATTATGCTTGCCCGGGTGGAACTAGGCAAGTCAAAATATGTTTTAGATTATTCAATGTAGCCACCCTTTGCTTTGATGACAGCTTTGGACACTTGGCATTCTCTCAACCAGCTTCACTTGGAATGCTTTTCCAACAGTCTTGAAGGAGTTCCCACATATGCTGAGCACTCGTTGGCTGTGTTTCTTTCACAGCGCTCCTGGTCAGTCCTTAAATGGGAGACCAGATGCTGTTGGAAGTGGTTTTGGAGGGCCAGTAGGAGGTACTCTTTCCTCTGGTCAAAATAAAAAATATCCCAATGCCCCAGGGGACAGTGATTGGGGATATTGCCGTGTGTTGGGTCCTGTCTTTCGGATGGGACACTAAACGGGTGTCCTGACTCTCTCTGTGCACTAAAGATCCCATGAAACATATTGTAGGAGTATTAACTCCGGTGTCCCAGCTTACAATTGGCCCATTCATCCCCCTCCTCTCCTCTAACTATTCCCCAGGCCGTTGCTGTAAATGAGAATGTGTTCTCAGTCCACTCACCTGGTAAAATAAGGGTTAAATGAAAAAAACTCATCCCGAACCACCTCAGTTGGGTTGAGGTCGGGTGATGCAGCACTCCATCACTCTCCTTGGTCAAATACCCCTTACACAGCCTGGAGCTGTGTTGGGTCATTGTCTTGTTGAAAAACAAATGATAGTCCCACTAAGTGCAAACCAGATGGGATGGCGTATCGCTGCAGAATGCTGTGGTGGCCATGCTGGTTAAGTGTGCCTTGAATTCAAAATAAATTGCTGACAGTGTCACGAGCACAGCACCCACACACCAACTCCTCCATGCTTCACAGTGGGAACCACACATGCGGAGATCATCCGTTCACCTACTCTGCGTCTCACAAAACACAGCGGTTGGAACCAATAATCTCAAATTTGGGCTCATCAGACAAAGTACAGATTTCCACTGGTCTAACGTCCATTGATTGTGTTTCTTGGCCCAAGCAACTCCCTTCCTCTCATTGGTGTCCTTTAGTAGTGGTTTCTTTGCAGCAATTTTATTTTATTTTTATACCCCCTTTTCGTGGTATCCAATTGTTAGTATTTACTATCTTGTCTCATCGCTACAACTCCCGTACGGGCTCGGGAGAGACGAAGGTCGAAAGCCATGTGTCCCCCGAAACACAACCCAACCAAGCTCCCTGCTTCTTAACACAGCGCGCCTCCAACCCGGAAGCCAGCTGCACCAATGTGTCGGAGGAAACACCGTGCACCTGGCTACCTTGGTTAGCGTGCACTGCGTCCGGCCCGCCACAGGAGTCGCTGGTGCGCGATGAGACAAGGATATCCCTACCGGCCAAACCCTCCCTAACCTGGACGACGCTAGACCATCGCCCCACGGACCTCCCGGTCGCGGCCGGCTGCGACAGAGCCTGGGCGCGAACCCAAAGTCTCTGGTGGCACAGCTAGCGCTGCGATGCAGTGCCCTAGACCACTGCGCCACCCGGGAGGCCCTTTTTGCAGCAAAAGTCTCCTCTGAACAGTTGATACAGTGGGGAGAACAAGTATTTGATACACTGCCGATTTTGCAGGTTTTCCTACTTACAAAGCATGTAGAGGTCTGTAATTGTTATCATAGGTACACTTCAACTCGGAGACGGCATCTAAAACAAAAATCCAGAAAATCATATTATATGATTTTTAAGTAATTCATTTGCATTTTATTGCATGACATAAGTATTTGATACATCAGAAAAACAGAACTAATATTTGGTACAGAAACCTTTGATTGCAATTACAGAGATCATACGTTTCCTGTAGTTCTTGACCAGGTTTGCACACACTGCAGCAGGGATTTTGGCCCATACAGACCTTCTCCAGATCCTTCAGGCTTCGGGGCTGTCGCTGGGCAATACGGACTTTCAGCTCCCTCCAAAGATTTTCTCTTGGGTTCAGGTCTGGAGACTGGCTAGGCCACTCCAGGACCTTGAGATGCTTCTTACGGAGCCACTCCTTAGTTGCCCTGGCTGTGTGTTTCGGGTCGTTGTCATGCTGGAAGACCCAGCCACGACCCATCTTCAATGCTCTTACTGGGGGAAGGAGGTTGTTGGCCAAGATCTCGCGATACATGGCCCCATCCATCCTCCCCTCAATACGGTGCAGTCGTCCTGTCCCCTTTGCAGAAAAGCATCCCCAAAGAATGATGTTTCCACCTCCATGCTTCACGGTTGGGATGGATTTCTTGGGGTTGTACTCATCCTTCTTCTTCCTCTAAACATGGCAGGTGGAATTTAGACGAAAAAGCTCTATTTTTGTCTAATCAGACCACATGACCTTCTCCCATTCCTCCTGTGGATTATCCAGATGGTCATTGGCAAACTTCAGACGGGCCTGGACATGCGCTGGCTTGTGCAGGGGGACCTTGCGTGCGCTGCAGGATTTTAATCCATGACGGCGTAGTGTGTTACTAATGGTTTTCTTTGAGACTGTGGTCCCAGCTTTCTTCAGGTCATTGACCAGGTCCTGCCGTGTAGTTCTGGGCTGATCCCTCACCTTCCTCATGATCATTGATGCCCCATGAGGTGAGATCTTGCATGGAGCCCCAGACCGAGGGTGATTGACCGTCATCTTGAACTTCTTCCATTTTCTAATAACAGTTGTTGCCTTCTCACCAAGCTGCTTGCCTGTTGTCCTGTAGCCCATCCCAGCCTTGTGCAGGTCTACAATTTTATCCCTGATGTCCTTACACAGCTCTCTGGTCTTGGCCATTGTGGAAAGGTTGGAGTCTGTTGATTTGAGTGTGTGGACAGGTGTCTTTTATACAGGTAATGAGTTCAAACAGGTGCAGTTAATACAGGTAATGAGTGGAGAACAGGAGGGCTTCTTAAAGAAAAACTAACAGGTCTGTGAGAGCCAGAATTCTTACTGGTTGGTAGGTGATCAAATACTTATGTCATGCAATAACATGCAAATTAATTACTTAAAAATCATACAATGTGATTTTTGGGATTTTTGTTTTAGATTCCGTCTCTCACAGTTGAAGTGTATCTATGATAAAAATGACAGACCTCTACATGCTTTGTAAGTAGGAAACACTGCTGATTTTGCAGGTTATCAAATACTTGTTCTCCCCACTGTATGTGTCTGTTACTTGAACTCTGTGAAGCATTTATTTGGGCTGCCATTTCTGAGGCTGGTAACTCGAATGAACTCTGAGATGGCCGCCTCGCTTCGCGTTCCTAGGAAACTATGCAGTTTTTTGTTTTTTTACGTGTTATTTCTTACATTAGTACCCCAGGTCATCTTAGGTTTCATTACATACAGTCGAGAAGAACTACTGAATATAAGATCAGCGCCAACTCACCATCAGTACGACCAAGAATATGTTTTCCGCGACGCGGATCCGGTGTTCTGCCTTACAAACAGGACAACGGAATGGATCGCATGCAGCGACCCAAGGAAACGACTCCGAAAAAGAGGGAAACGAGGCGGTGTTCTGGTCAGACTCCGAAAAAGGGCACATCGCGCACCACTCCCCAGCATTCTTCTTGCCAATGTCCAGTCTCTTGACAACAAGGTTGACGAAATCCGAGCAAGAGTAGCATTCCAGAGGGACATCAGAGACTGCAACGTTCTCTGCTTCACAGAAACATGGCTTACTGGGAAGACGCTATCCGAGGCGGTGCAGCCAACGGGTTTCTCCACGCATCGCGCCGACAGAAACAAACATCTTTCTGGTAAGAAGAGTGGCGGGGGCGTATGCCTCATGACTAACGAGACATGGTGTGATGAAGGAAACATACAGGAACTCAAATCCTTCTGTTCACCTGATTTAGAATTCCTCACAATCAAATGTAGACCGCATTATCTTCCAAGAGAATTCTCCTCGATTATAATCACAGCCGTATATATCCCCCCCAAGCAGACACATCGATGGCCCTGAACGAACTTTATTTAACTCTTTGCAAACTGGAAACCATTTATCCGGAGGCTGCATTCATTGTAGCTGGGGATTTTAACAAAGCTAATCTGAAAACAAGACTCCCTAAATTTTACCAGCATATCGATTGCGCAACCAGGGGTGGTAAAACCTTGGATCATTGTTACTCTAACTTCCGCGACGCATATAAGGCCCTGCCCCGCCCCCTTTCGGAAAAGCTGACCACGACTCCATTTTGCTGATCCCTGCCTACAGGCAGAAACTAAAACAAGAGGCTCCCACGCTGAGGTCTGTCCAACGCTGGTCAGACCAAGCTGACTCCACACTCCAAGACTGCTTCCATCACGTGGACTGGGACATGTTTCGTATTGCGTCAGATGGAAATATTGACGAATACGCTGATTCGGTGTGCGAGTTCATTAGAACGTGAGTCGAAGATGTCGTTCCCATAGCAACGATAAAAACATTCCCAAACCAGAAACCGTGGATTGATGGCAGCATTCGCGTGAAACTGAAAGCGCGAACCACTGCTTTTAATCAGGGCAAGGTGTCTGGTAATATGTCCGAATATAAACAATGCAGCTATTCCCTCCGCAAGGCTATTAAACAAGCTAAGCGTCAGTACAGAGACAAAGTGGAATCTCAATTCAATGGCTCAGACACAAGAGGCATGTGGCAGGGTCTACAGTCAATCACGGACTACAAGAAGAAACCCAGCCCAGTCACGGACCAGGATGTCTTGCTCCCAGGCAGACTAAATCACTTTTTGCCCGCTTTGAGGACAATACAGTGCCACTGACACGGCCTGCAACGAAAACATGCGGTCTCTCCTTCACTGCAGCCGAGGTGAGTAAGACATTTAAACGTGTTAACCCTCGCAAGGCTGCAGGCCCAGACGGCATCCCCAGCCGCGCCCTCAGAGCATGCGCAGACCAGCTGGCCGGTGTGTTTACGGACATATTCAATCAATCCCTATACCAGTCTGCTGTTCCCACATGCTTCAAGAGGGCCACCATTGTTCCTGTTCCCAAGAAAGCTAAGGTAACTGAGCTAAACGACTACCGCCCCGTAGCACTCACTTCCGTCATCATGAAGTGCTTTGAGAGACTAGTCAAGGACCATATCACCTCCACCCTACCTGACACCCTAGACCCACTCCAATTTGCTTACCGCCCAAATAGGTCCACAGACGATGCAATCTCAACCACACTGCACACTGCCCTAACCCACCTGGACAAGAGGAATACCTATGTGAGAATGCTGTTCATCGACTACAGCTCGGCATTCAATACCATAGTACCCTCCAAGCTCGTCATCAAGCTCGAGACCCTGGGTCTCGACCCCGCCCTGTGCAACTGGGTACTGGACTTCCTGACGGGCCGCCCACAGGTGGTGAGGGTAGGCAACAACATCTCCTCCCGCTGATCCTCAACACGGGGGCCCCACAAGGGTGCGTTCTGAGCCCTCTCCTGTACTCCCTGTTCACCCACGACTGCGTGGCCATGCACGCCTCCAACTCAATCATCAAGTTTGCGGACGACACAACAGTGGTAGGCTTGATTACCAACAACGACGAGACGGCCTACAGGGAGGAGGTGAGGGCCCTCGGAGTGTGGTGTCAGGAAAATAACCTCACACTCAACGTCAACAAAACTAAGGAGATGATTGTGGACTTCAGGAAACAGCAGAGGGAACACCCCCTATCCACATCGATGGATCAGTAGTGGAGAGGGTAGCAAGTTTTAAGTTCCTCGGCATACACATCACAGACAAACTGAATTGGTCCACTCACACTGACAGCGTCGTGAAGAAGGCGCAGCAGCGCCTCTTCAACCTCAGGAGGCTGAAGAAATTCGGCTTGTCACCAAAAGCACTCACAAACTTCTACAGATGCACAATCGAGAGCATCCTGGCGGGCTGTATCACCGCCTGGTACGGCAACTGCTCCGCCCTCAACCGTAAGGCTCTCCAGAGGGTAGTGAGGTCTGCACAACGCATCACCGGGGGCAAACTACCTGCCCTCCAGGACACCTACACCACCCGATGTTACAGGAAGGCCATAAAGATCATCAAGGACATCAACCACCCGAACCACTGCCTGTTCACCCCGCTATCATCCAGAAGGCGAGGTCAGTACAGGTGCATCAATGCTGGGACCGAGAGACTGAAAAACAGCTTCTATCTCAAGGCCATCAGACTGTTAAACAGCAATCACTAACATTGAGTGGCTGCTGCCAACACACTGTCATTGACACTGACCCAACTCCAGCCACTTTAATAATGGGAATTGATGGGAAATGATGTAAATATATCACTAGCCACTTTAAACAATGCTACCTTATATAATGTTACTTACCCTACACTATTCATCTCATATGCATATGTATATACTGTACTCTAGATCATCGACTGCATTCTTATGTCACTAGCCACTTTAACTATGCCACTTTGTTTACTTTGTCTACATACTCATCTCATATGTATATACTGTACTCGATACCATCTACTGTATGCTGCTCTGTACCATCACTCATTCATATATCCTTATGTACATATTCCTTATCCCCTTACACTGTGTATAAGACAGTAGTTTTGGAATTGTTAGTTAGATTACTTGTTGGTTATCACTGCATTGTCGGAACTAGAAGCACAAGCATTTCGCTACACTCGCATTAACATCTGCTAACCATGTGTATGTGACAAATAAAATTTGATTTGATTTAATCCTCTGTAGCAGAGGTAACTCTGGGTCTTCCTTCAATGTGGCGGTCCTCGTGAGAGCCGGTTTCATCATAGCGCTTGATGGTTTTTGCGACTGCGCTTGTAGATATTTGAAAGTTATTGACATTTTCTGGATTGATATCCCTTCATGTCTTAAAGTAGTAATGTACTGTTGTTTCTCTTTGCTTATTTGAGCAGTTCTTCCCATGATATGGACTTGGTATTGTACCAAATAGCCCCTATCTTGTGTATACCACCCCTACCTTGTCACAACACAACTGATTGGCTCAAACACATTAAGAAGGAAAGAAATTCCACAAAATAACTTTTAACAAGGCACACCTGTTAATTGAAATTAATTCCAGGTGACTACCAAAATAAGCTGGTTGAGAGAATGCCATGAGTTTTCAAAGCTGTCGTCAAAGCAAAGGGTGGCTACTTTGAAGAATCTCAAATGTAAAATAATTTTTGATTTTTTTAAACAATTTGTTGTAAACTACATGATTACAAATGTGTTATTTCATCCTTTTGATGTCTTCACTATTATTCTACAAAGTAGAAAATAGTAAAAATAAAGAAAAACCCTGGAATGAGTAGGTGTGTCCTAACTTTTGACTGGTACTGTATATATATTATTTCTCATTTTTAAAGGGTTTTATATGGTGTCAAAGTTCAGGGACAGCATTACCACCATAATTCGGGAACGATCGACTAACTATTAGGGAATGGAACCAGAGAGGAAGCTTGTGTAACCTTTCTCACACCACTACAGTATTAATTTCAACAGACCCTGTTGAAATGCCCAGTTGATTATGCTAGTAGTCTTGTAGAACTAGTATTGACGGTCAATTTGAGGTTGACTCATTGATATGCATGCTCAGAGTGAAAGAGCTGTGAACTCACCTGTGGTGACTCATGTCTACCACAGCCTTTCCTAGTGTGTTAGTACGCACCACAGCATTTAAGGCAGCCATTGTTCAAAATGTGTTCATACGTACAGTACAAAGCGACATGCACAGAAGTAGACCAGGAGGTTGATCTCAGAATCTATTAATGACTAGGATCCTTCCACACAGAGTCCAAACCTAAAGTCACTGTGTCCTGATTGTGACAGTGGAGTGCAGTTTGCACCGTAGGAACCAGTGATGGCATCAGTGAAGCTGGAAGAACGCAGTCAAACACTGGAGCTGAATGTCAACATTAAAGATGAAGAAGAGGAGGGGGAGATTGGGAAATCTGTTTAACATGGTAAGAGCAGGTTCTATCTGTATATACGTTATCTTCACAAGTTAGACCTCCATAAGTTATGACCCAGTCTATTGCTAGGTTGAAATCTGTAGTTCTGACATTACATGTCCTTGATGAACTCCAGACTGCACAGCAAAGCTTGTTGTTCATTGCAACTTCCCACTGTGCATGAAAAGTTCCAATATAATTGTTTTATGATGAACTGTTTCAATGACAAGTTAGATGTTATTTCATTCTACTAAGACTAACTTGGTTTGACACTAGTATTGCCAGCATGTTTTATTCACTGGGCTGTCTGGAGTGATCAGAGAGTAGACTAAAGGAATGAAGTAGACAAACCGCCATTGTTTAGTTCTATGAAATGAGACCTATAAGAAATTAGACCTACAACGGCTGTGGGCTACACTAGTTCATTTAGCAGACAAGATTTGCTTAGAATTCCATGACATTATTTTATATTATTTTACAGTATGAGGAATACAATTGGACATAGCTGAATAAAATAGAAAGGATATTTTCTCCAAACAAGTTCAAAGGAAGTGTGCACGTGGCTATTTTGTGTTGAGCGGTTAACAAAGAAACAGGTCCTCCTATATGCTTAATTTAGAGTTAGTTATGCAACTTTAGTCGTGATACAAATGTTGGGCTATATGTTTTGATTTTCAATACATTAGCCAATGCCTGTCATGTGATTGGGTCCTTCTCACAGGAATATCAGCTAAGAGGTAGGCTACGGTAGGCTAAGTGAAGACAGACACATCGGGGACGCAACTGCACCCGTCCCTCTTATCGAATTCCAAGGCCCATATTGGCTTTTCGTCAGCCAACAAGATAAGTAGGCCTAATGAACAGCAAAAGTGCTAGCTTATGTCAATCTACTATCCCCCATAATACAAAAGTTAATACAGTTGAAGTCGGAAGTTTACATACACCTTAGCCAAATATATTTAAACTTCATTTTTTACAATTCCTGACATTTAATCCTTGAACAAATTCCCTGTCTTAAGTCAGTTAGGATCCCCACTTGATTTTAAGAATGTGAAATGTCAGAATAATAGTAGAAAGAATTATTTATTTCAGCTTTTATTTCTTTCATCACATTCCCAGTGGGTCAGAAGTTTACATACACTCAATTAGTATTTGGTAGCATTGCCTTTAATTGTTTAACTTGGATCAAACGTTTTTGTAGCCTTCCACAAGCTTCCCACAATAAGTTGGGTGAATTTTGGCCCATTCCTCCTGACGGAGCTGGTGTAACTGAGTCAGGTTTGTAGGCCTCCTTGCTTACACACGCTTTTTCAGTTCTGCCTACACATTTTCTAGGGGATTGAGGTCAGGGCTTTGTGATGGCCACTCCAATACCTTCACTTTGTTGTCCTTAAGCCTGTTGAGGCGATGGGTTCCACCCAGGGAACCCCACCCCCCCCGTTCAGCTGAAAAGGTGGCACAGGGAATGCAAAAATATTCTTTAGAAATATTTAACCTCCACACATTAACAAGTCCAATACCTCAAATGAAAGATAAACACCTTGTTCATCTACCCAGCATGTCAGATTTTTAAAATGTTTTACGGCGAAAACACAACATATATTTATGTTAGACCACCACCAAACCAAAGAAAAAACATAGTCATTTTTTCCAGCAAAAGATAAAATGACAAAAGCAGGATAAAAAACAAAACAATCACTAACCTCTTGAAAATCTTCATCAGATGACAGTCATATGACATGTTACACAGTACATTTATGTTTTGTTCGATATTATGCATTTTATATCCATAAATCTCGGTTTACATTGACGCCATGTTCAGAAAATCCTCCAAAACATCCGGAGGAATTATAGAAAGCTACACCAGATAACAGAAATACTCATCATAAACTTTGACTAAAGATACATGTTCTACATATAATTAAAGATACAATGGTTCTTAATGCAACCGCTGTGTCACATTTTTTTTTTTACGTTACGGAAAAAGCCTAACATTGCAATAATCTGAGACGGCGCTCAGACATAACAATATTTCTCCGCCATGTTGGAGTCAACAGAAATACAAAATATAAATATTCCCTTACCTTTGATCTTTCATCAGAATGTAGTGCAAGTAGTCCTAGTACAACAATACATCGTTTTGTTCCATAATGCTCAATTCTAGTGTCCAAGTAGCAGCATTTGCTATCACTTTCAACTCACATTCCCAAAAAATGACTTCTGGTCCAGGATAACTTTGCATGAAAACTTCCAAAAGACATATTACAGTTTGAAGAAACTGGTCAAACTAAATGCAGAATCAATCTTCAGGATGTTATAATCATATATATCCAATAACATTCCAACCGGATCCTTTGTTTTCATCTGGGGCTGATTGGAACAGCCGTAGCACTCAAAGAGAGATGCGTCACAACAACATGGCATTCTCTTGTGACACCCACTACTTTCCTTCCCATTAGGTCAAAGTTCACAGCAAATGCTCCATTACACTTTCTACTGAATGAGGACATCTAGTGGAAGACGTAGGAAGTGTTTCCAGATCCATAACTTGTTGGGAAGGGAGGGGGCGATGACGTCAAAGTTGCCCCAACTTTCAGGATTTCAAAACTTGCTTGGAAGATTGCCTGCCCTGTGAGTTCTGTTATACTCACAGACATAATTCAAACGGTTTTAGAAACTAAAGAGTGTTTTCTATCCAATATTAATAATAATATGTATATATTAGAAATTTAGGACAGATTTTGATGCAGTTCACTATGGGCACGCAATTCATCCAAAGTGGAAATACTGCCCCCTATCTGTAAGTGGTTGTTAAGCCAACTTTGGAAGTATGCTTGGGGTCATTGTCCATTTGGAAGACCCATTTACGACCAAGCTGTAACTTTCTGACTGATGTCTTGAGAGGTTGCTTCAATATATCCACATCATTTCTTTCCTCATGATGCCATCTATTTTGTTAAGTGCACCAGTCCCTCCTGCAGCAAAGCACCCCCACAACATGATGTTGCCACCCGCGTGCTTCACGGTTGGGATGGTGTTCTTCGGCTTGCAAGCATCCCCCTTTTTCCTCCAAACATAACGATGGTCATTATGGCCAAACAGAGCTATTTTATTTCATCAGACCAGAGGACATTTCTCCAAAAAGTACAATCTTTGTCCCCATGTGCAGTTGCAAACCGTTGTCTGGCTTTTTTATGGCGGTTTTGGAGCAGTGGCTTCTTCCTTGCTGAGTGGCCTTTCAGGTTATGTCGATATAGGACTTGTTTTACTGTGGATATAGATACTTTTGTACATGTTCCCGCCAGCATCTTCACAAGGTCCTTTGCTGTAGTTCTGGGAATGATTTGCACTTTTCGCACGTTCATCTTTAGGAGACAGAACGCATCTCCTTTCTGAGCCGTATGACGGCCGCGTGGTCCCATGGTGTTTATACTTGCGTACTATTGTTTGTACAGATGAACGTGGTACCTTCAGGCGTTTGGAAATTGTGGAGGTCTACAGTTTATTTTCTGAGGTCTTGGCTGATTTCTTTTGATTTTCCCATGATGTCAAGCAAAGAGCCACCGAGTTTGAAGCTAGGCCTTGAAATACATGCATAGGTACATCTCCAATTGAATCAAATGATGTCAATTAGCCCATCAGAAGCTTCTAAAGCCATGACATAATTTTCTGACATTTTCCATGTTTCATGAGCTGAAATAAAAGATCCCAGAAATTTTCCATTTGCACTAAAAGCATATTTCTCTCAAATGTTGTGCACAAATTTGTTTACATCCCTGGTTTCTCCTTTGCCAAGATAATCCATCCACCTGACAGGTGTGGCATATCAAGAAGCTGATTAAACAGCATGATCATAAAACAGGTGCACTTTGTACTGGAGACAATAAAAGGCCACTCTAAAATGTGCAGTTTTGTCACACAACACAATCCAACAGATATGTTGTGTGACAAGGTGGAAGGTGATGCGGTGGTCTTTTGTGGGCAAATTTTGTCATCAAACTTTGTCATCAAAGTCTGGCATTCTCTGGATTTCTGGTGTTTTCAAGACAACTGGGAACTCTGAAGAAACAATGTTGAATCGTGTGATCTTCAGGTCAGAGCTCTAGAATGAGGCCAGAGTTCCCGACTTGGAATTCAGAGTTGGATGACCATTCAAAACATATTTTCCCAGTCAGAGCAAAAAGAAATTCTGAGTTCCCAGTTGTCTTGAGCTCACTAAAGTCTGAGATTTCCCAGTTTCCAGTTGTTTTGAAAGCGGCAGAAGTCATGCTGGATTGACAGCATGGCCAATGTTGAATGTTTATCCTTAAAAGAGACGGCTTAGTTGGGTTGTGTATCGGAGGACTCATGACTTTCAACCTTCGTCTCTCCCGAGCTCGTACGGGAGTTGTAGCGATGAGACAAGATAGTAGCTACTAAACAATTGGATACCACGAAATTGGGGAGAAAAAGGGGTAAAAATTCAAAAACATCCAAGGGGCTTGAATTTTCGAGCTCTTCCCGTAGATTTTGCGGTGACGTAGTGTCCCCATGAGTGACAGAACACTGAGCCAATCATGGCACAACTAGAGAACATTACCAACTCATACACGCCATATTTTCCTCTGGCTGCCCCACCACCACAGAAAACACTGAGCTAGGCTGAAACACCTGCATTCTGGAACTGCCTTACTCAAGAAGCAAAAAAGAGACCATGTTTGTATGCAGCTTTGTTAACTTAATGTTGTAGTTTTTTTACAAACTGATATGTGACATGTATTAATGCCAAAATAACATGCAAAACAGGCTTTTTTTTATATAATTACAATTTTTTTTAAAGTATATACAGTACCAGTCAAAAGTTTGGACTCAAACACAAACACACCTCCAGGCTGTGTAAAGGCTATTTGACCAAGAAGGAGAGTGATGGAGTGCTGCATCAGATGACCTGTCCACCACAATCACCCAACCTCACCCCAATTGAGATGGTTTGGGATGAGTTGGACTGCAGAGTGAAGGAAAAGCAGCTAACAAGTGCTCAGCATATATGCAAACTCCTTCAAGACAGTTGGAAAAGCATTCCAGGTGAAGCTGGTTGAGAGAATGCCAAGAGTGTACAAAGCTGTCATCAAGGCAAGGGCGGCTATTTGAAGAATCTCAAATATTAAATATATTTTAATTTGTTTAACACTTTTTTTGGTTACTAGATGATTCCATATGTGTTATTTCATATTTTTGATGTCTTCACTATTATTCTACAATGTAGAAAATAGCAAACATAAAGAAAAACCCTGGAATGAGTTGGTGTGTCCAAACTTTTGACTGGTAGTGTGTGTGTGTGTGTGTGTGTGTGTGTATATATATATATATATATATTTATAGTGTGTTATACTGTAGCATTGTATTGATGTATTAATGTTGATTGTTTTCTGCCCAAGGACTACAGATGAAAATTAGCTATCTAGCTAAATCTGGTGCAATGGAATGTTGTACACGATCCCTTACAAATAAACGTGATAATAATAATGCTTTGGTTTTAACAGTCACATTAGAGGTCAAAGATGACTATTTCGTAAATATCTCTAGTGCTGCTGATAATCCTCTAGCTTTGACCTATTTCTCTTCCTAAAAAGCTACCCAGACGGAGGGTAAATTAATGACAATACAAAAATAAGAATTTTAAAGCCAAAGCTTTTTACAGTGCAGCAAGATAATCTTAGGTTAAAGTTCATCTCTAAAATCAATTCTGGATTGTCCTCAACATGAAATCATATTTTTTCCCTGGCAGATTACTTCAAAAATCACCATCGGCCACCAGTTTCTGATCAAATAAGTCTAATAAATCCACAGCAAGGAGACAAGTGTGTGACAGACTTCCATGATCATTTGTATGGTTAGAGAAGCAAAAGTAGTTGTAGGGTACTAAAGTATATAATGACATCATCATGTTCTGTCCCCATTTCCTCCAGCTGTTGGGAGCTCAGTACAGTGATGTGTTTAATTACACGCTGTGGGATATCCCCTCTTTTCAACACAGGATAGCTGTGTGACCATGGATGCGTCCCAAATGCACCCTATTCCCTATATAGGGCACAACTGTTGATGGGCTCTGGTCAAAAGTAGTGCACTGTATAGGGAAAAGGGTGCCATTTAGGACATAAACTTTATCGGGCCACGGTCTGGCGGGTTTTATAAGCAGAAAGAGTTGAAGCTTTGGAAGCAGAGCTGTAGCATAGCCTTGGACAGGCCAGCAGCAGGTTGGACACGCTTCTGTCAATTCCGGAGAGCGAGAGACAACGGCTCGCCCAGGATTAACTGGGATAGAGAGAGGATTACGCTCTTCTCTCCTTTCTTTCCGGCTCGCTACGTAGTAAAAGCACAGACCTGTTACCAGCAGATCCCCTGGGGATTCTCACTCTGCGGCAAAAATCGGTGAACTGTATTATACAGATGACAAATCCTCCTCTGGAGCTAAATATTAAGGGTTGAGGAAGCGGGTCAAAGGGACTGCAAGAAAGGAGACAACAGGGGTAAGTAGTGCGCACGCAGGAATGTGTGTTAAGTCTTTTATAGTTGGCACCGAGCCCAGATACAGTAGACTCTCACTCTGACAGTTTTCAGGATTTTCATTGTTTTCCGATCAAGGGGATCCACTGTTTTTAATCCAAGTATTACTACATATTAGAGTCAATTGACGCACCCATCCCTCAATCTATCCGCACCCATCCATCAAGGAACATGATGAAAAATCCTCATACTTCGGTTTAAGATGTAACACGACATCACCAGTATTGTTTTTTCTTTCTGTTGAATGGGTGACATTGACCCACACAGGGACATGGTGGTAGCACGTAGAATACGGAATTAGAAGAGACAGTGCTTAAGTGTGCCATTGACCTTTGAACCCTGAGTTTATTTCACACTCAGGGCATTTAAATTACCCCTAGGGCTTTGAACGTGTGACAGTGGAGGCTGTTTTTACCTGGGAAGTTATTAACACCCCGTTGACATCCATCATAGCAGAACTGATGACTATGTACTATACATGGAGTCTTTTTATTCAGGATAAATTATATGTTATTGTTATCTAAAATGTGTACGAAGATTAGATGTTATCATTCACATTTTAGATGAACTACTAAACAAGATTATTTAAAAAAATAAAATACAATTATTACATTTTTCTTTGTTCATTTCTCTCTTTCCAATGTCTGGGTTGGGGTGAATTTCCAGCAGTCAGTGCTGGGTGATCACCATGAGGCAGGCTGTGGAAGCCGAGAGGGTGATGTCGTCCCCTAGACCGAGTGACCATGGTCAGTAATAGGAAACAGCCTCTCTCTCAATCTCTAGCTGATGGCAATGCACTTCTCTCCTGTATGTTGTGATAATCCTATGGTTGTTCATCTTTACGATTTACGTTTTTGTTGCTGTTGTCCTCCAGGCCTAAGGCAGATCCTGTCTGACGTGGTAGAGGAGGTGAAACATTCCATCAATAAGGAAATCAACGGGGCAAAGCTCCTAAACAGCCTCCTCAACGCCCCAAGGCTTAAGTCTCTGCTCCAAGTTAGTCTGGGAGTCTAGTTTGTGATATACTCTCATCTGGGGTTTAGGAAAGCTGTATTTCACCATATCTCTACGTTCTCTCAGTCTCTGCTCCACCCAGTGAGTGGAGGGTGTCTCTGACTTGTGTTTGTCCATACTCTTGTCTTGTTCTGGGTGTAGGTTTGAACCTTTTCTCAGTCTCTGCTCCACCCAGTGAGTGGAGGGTGCCCCTGACTTGTGTTTGTCCATACTCTTGTCTTGTTCTGGGTGTAGGTTTAACCTTTTCTCTGTCTCTGCACCACCCAGGTGTATGAGTGTCTGCGGCAACACCAGAGAGAGCCAGCTGCTCCCTTCCTACCCTACACAACACAGCTCATCCAACAGGTAGGACCTTTCCCTCTACTGCTTTGCCTGCCTCCTTCCCTCTTTGGCTTGTCAGTGGTGTCAGTCCTGTCCTGTGTCCACTCTGCTGCTGTCAGTGTTCCAACCCGTCTTTCCGCTTCTCTCCTAGATTCTGGCTGACCTGAGAACAGTTCGGAACACTTCTGCTGAGGCCAGGGAGCTTTACAGTCTCCTCAGGGGACCACATTTCCAGGTGAGAGATCCTGAGGCAACAAGGGCTCCTATGATCCTAACCTTTGTATCTGTTGTTGCAGTAACTAAGGTCTTGTGTGAGTTATTTATGTGTGTTGAGTCCGCCTGAATGAATGAATGTACTTAATAGTTGTGCTCTGTCCTAGGCTCTGACATCAGCCCATGATACGGTGGCCCAGAAGGACTATGACCCTGTGCTGCCTCCTATCCCTGACAACCTCGCTGACGATGAGGAGGCCATGAGGATAGTCTGTCTGGTGAAGAACAAGCAGCAGCTGGTGAGTCGTGGATTGGATACAACTGAATGTTTTTATTGCAAGGTTACAGAACTGTTGTACTTTCTGCACACCGCATGCAAAGCATCAACTCCTGAGGACCTGACGGAAGCTGTAAGAAAGAGCAGATGAGGCTTTCATAACATGTCCTTCGTTTGATTGTTAAATTGTGTGACAGATGACTTCAATCAGAGTAATAGTAGTAGAGATGGTTTTAATACTTCAACATTTCAGGATGGCTTATGATTAGTGGATGGGTCAGTTTTGGACACCAAAATATACAATTTCCAGTCACTCAATTTGAACACAAAATGTTTTCCTATAGTTATTAAGCTGTATATACTTGGAAGCTCCTACCCATCCACATCTGACATTGCGACCTCTTTTGGAACCCATTTGGAACCCATTTGGAACAAATCTAAATCCAATCCTGGTGGCAGACAGTTTTAGCAGTACCCTGTGTACCCAGATCCCTATTTCAGGGCTATAGAGGTATCTGTGGTCTCACACAGGGGTAATCTTGTCTCGCCCTGTCTCTCCCCCTGAAAGAGGAGCTCGGGAGAGGGGATCCGCAGTCGCTGGGATACCCTGAGGAAGATGACCCGCCGAAGGTTGATCCACGGTGGGGCCAGGGCTGTGGAGGGCCCCTGGCACGGTGTGGGGGCTCTGGGGGACGTAGTGCCCGGGGAGCGACCAGTCATGCCCAGCACAAGGAGAGTCAGCTACCCACCAGCTGAATTGCTATCTTCTGCGGGTCCACCACCCCTGGCCAAGCCCCGCGCTCTGCCACATTTTAAGCCAATGAGTAACTGCAGAACGTACCAGACTGATGAACTCTGGAAAGAAGGTCTTAATCGCTCTGCCCCCTCGGTCTGTAGCTCTGTCCTGATTGGTAAGAACTACAGTTGAAAAGACCCTGAAAACAATATGATGCAATACTGTATCTACTGCCATGAGTTGTACAGTGCTGTACACTGCAATACATATCAGTTCAGTACATTGTAATACAACACAATGGAACTTCTACTCTAATTCAGGCTAATAGATGACCTTTTTCCAACCTCTCTCTCCTCCCTGCTTCTGGAGATAATGTGATCGAGGAGCTAGACAGCGACGAAGACAGAGAGTCAGCCAACACCCTGTCCCCTCTCCCACACCACGATCCACCCCTCCAGCCCCGGACTCTCACCCCTCCCTGCATGGCTGCATACCATCTCTCCATGGGTGACTACCACCATTCCCATGGAACTCCTCCGCGGTTCCGGAGCTACAGCGTCAGTCCCCGGGTGTGCACGGCTCCTCCCAGCCCCATGCAGCATCGGCGGGTAGATGAGATGCCTCTCAACCCCCCTGTGGAGCTGGCTAAGCAGAAGAGCCTGGATGAGTTGAGGTCCACGGTGCAGCAGGCTGCCAGCTCTATGGAGCGCAGCACCAATGATGTCCGGCTGCTGGGGCAGAAGATGGCCGCCGCCACAGAGCGCATGTCTGAGAGTGTCCAGGAGAATGCCCAGGCCCTGACGCTGCTGGCCCAGGTTGTGAGCAGACTGCAGACACTCATCGCTGCCAGGAGGGCGGTAGCAGATACACCGGAACCACACAGAGGAACCAGCAGCAGTAGCCTGCCAGTCAACATATCAGCCAGAGTACAAGAACACACAGCCAGCAGCTTGAAGACTCAGACATCCCTTTCACACCAGTCCAGAGTATGCTCCCTGTACACCTCTTCCTCCTCCTCCAGCTCCTTCACTGGCTCTATGGATGGCATATCCACATCCCAGGGGAAGATCTCTCAGCCTCGGTCCCCAGCCTGTAATGGGTCACCCAAAGCAGGGTTGAAGACCAGGGTTCCGCCTATGTCTCCCAAAAAGCATGTTGGTGCTTCCCCCACATCTCAAAAGAAGCATGTGGAACCCCAGCCCCAGCAACCCTACCTCTCCAACAGCCTCTCAACACCTCCACCACCTGCCCCACCCGCCCCCAACCACAACAAGACTGGCTGCTGCTCCAGCTCCAGCCAGGGGAAGAAGAAGAAGAAGAAGAAGAGGAAGTGAACCAGCCAGGAGGACAGTGGTGCTCTGGTATCTTCAGGAGATCTTATATTCCTCTGCTTCAGGGAATGGTCCTCTCCTCAAGATTCCCTCAGAGATCTCGGCTTCAAAAGGCATTTAACCTTTCTTCTGTTATCTTCATCACCATCATGTCGCCCCCATTCATCCCGCAATTGTTATGTGTTGGCTATTTTCATTGTTGCGTTTCCATCCTCAAGCCGTCCGCCTGTGTTTCATGCTACTCTGTTTCCCGAATGTCATCTGTTATTTTCACATTATTTCATTTTGTAATTGTAAATAAAGCATGTCCATTATTCCTTGATGACTCATGATGTTTTCATCTCATATCACATGACACCCTCCATAACCTGTAATTGGCCAAATGTGTCATTGTTGCTGTTCCACCCCAGCGATAATTCTCCGTTTGCAGTGAGCTCCAAAAGTATTTGGACAGTGACACAATGTTTGTTGTTTTGACTTTGTACTCCAGCACTTTGGATTTGAAATGATACAATGAGGTTGAAGTGCAGACTGTCAGCTTTAATTTGAGGTTATTTTCATCCATATCGGGTGATTCGTTTAGAAATTACAGCAGTTTTTGCACATTCACTTTTGTGTATTAAAGTAGTAAAAAGTGAAGTATTTGGTCCCAAATTCATAGCACGCTATGACTACATCAAGCTTGTGAGTCTAAACATTTGTTGGATGCATTTCCTGTTTGTAATGTTTGTGTTTCATATTATTTTGTGCCCAATAGAAGAATGGTAAATAATGTATTGTGTCATTTTGGAGTCACTATTATTGTAAATAAGAATATAATGTTTTTAAACACTTGTACATTAATGTGGATGCTACCATGATTAACGATAATCCTGAATGAATCATGAATAATGATGAGTGAGAAAGTTAGATGCACAACTATGGTATTTGTGCATCTGCAAATTTAAGCTGATAGTCTGCACTTTAACCTCATAATCATTGCATCATTTAAAAACAAAAGTGCTGGAGTACAGAGCCAAAGCAACTAAACATTTGCCAAAGTTCCAATACTTTTGGAGCTCACTCTACGTGTGAGAGCTACAGGAAAAGGTTTTAACCCTGGATTCATGTCCCCTCTCTGTCTCTCTCTTAGGGAGCCACGATAAAGCGAAATGGGATAACAGGGGAGATCTTTAGCACGGATGATCCATGGAGGACTGGCGGACCGTGGCGGTGAGACCACCTCTCTCTCTCTCTCTCTCTCTCTCTCACTCTGCCTTTAATCTGTTTCTTCTTTCTCATTTGTGCCCTCCCCCCTCTCCCTCTAGGTCTGCTGCATGCAGGGGATAGGATCACAGAGGTGAATGGCTACTCTGTAGATGGCCTGGAGCCTGAGCAGGTCATTGAGACACTGGTGAGTAGCAGAACACTGCCTGGCTGCCCAAACATGCACACATTTCACACAGTCAACACAGATAGTGTCTGTAGTACGTCTTTATCCACCAGTGATGTACATCGTGTGTTTATCTTTCTTCGGACCCACAGGCCCGGTCTCAAGGCACTCTCGTGTTCAAAGTGGTTCCCATCACAGATAAACCAGTCAGCAACCAGACGATAGTGAGTAATGGCATGTTTACCGACCTACCCTTCCCTGGTAACAGTATCAGACAAGTCATGTAAGCTGATTGAACCATAATGGCACCAAAACCAAAGTCTTTCTCTTGAGGTTACTATTACCAAGAAAACCTATGGCTCAGTTCCTGTCTTCAGTGTTGTAGTAAAGATATTTTCATTGCATTGTCCTTGTGTCTTGTTATCTGTTGTATTGTGTCCCAGCTGTATGTGCTTGTCATGGCAGACTACAGTCCCCAGCAGGACCCCGCCATCCCCTGCGCCGAGGCAGGTATGGACTTCAGGAAGGGAGACCTGCTGGAGATCGTGGACCAGTCAGACACCCTCTGGTGGCAGGCCAAGAAACTACCCAGCACCTCGGCCTGCGCTGGACTTATCCCCTCCACCAACCTGCTCAGGAGGAAACAGAAAGAGTTCTGGTGGTCTCAGCCCTACCAGCCTGCATCAAACCCTGTGAGTAGAGTTCCCTACTCATCTTTACATCTGGCTTTTCAGCTCTTGTAGACCAAATTATAAGCAGCTGGTAACAATTATTACTGTATATCCATAACAGTAATACACATGCCCAATGATCTTATTCCTCTTGCTTACCTGAATTAAGCACTGTGAATGAAGGTAAGAACTATGATCCTTTTTTATGGTGCCAGTTCTCAATTTGAGGAAGTTATTGTTACACTACATGACCAAAAGTACAGTATGTGTACACCTGCTTGTCGAACATCTCATTCCAAAATCATGGACATTATATGGAGTTGGTCTCCCCTTTGCAGCTATAACATCCTCCACTCTTCTGGGAAGGCTTTCCACTAGATGTTGGAACATTACTGCAGGGACTTGCTTCCATTCAGCCACAAGAGCATTAGTGAGGTCGGGCACTGATGTTGGGCTCGCAGTCGGCGTTCCAATTCATCCCAAAGGTGTTCAATAGGATTGAGGTCATGTCTTTGTGCAGGCCAGTCAAGTTCTTCCACACTGATCTTGAACAACCATTTCTGTATGGACCTGACTTTCTGCAAGGGGGTATTGTCATGGTGAAACAGGAAAGGGCAGTTCTCCAAACTGTTGTCACAAAGTTGGAAGCACAGAACCATCTAGAATGTCATTGTATGCTGTAGCGTTAAGATTTCCCTTCACTGGAACTAAGGGGCATAGCCCGAACAATGAAAAACAGCCCCAGACCAATATTCCTTATCCACCAGTTGACACTATGCATTGGAGCAGGTAGCGTTCTCCTGGCATCTGCCAAACCCAGATTTGTCTGTCAGAGTCCAATAGCGGCGAGCTTTACAGCTGACGCGTTGCATTGCGCATGGTGATCTTAGGCTTGTGTGCAGCTACTCAGCCTTGGAAACGAATTTCCTGAAGCTCCCGACAAACAATTCTTCTGCTGACATTTCTTGCAGAGGCAGTTTGGAACTTGGTAGTGTGTGTTGCAACAGAGGACAGGCGATTTTTATGAGCTACGCTCTTCAGCACTAGGGGATCCCGTTCTATGAGCTTGTGTGGTCTAACACTTTGCGGCACGTTGTTGCACCTAGACGTTTCCACTTCACAGTAACAGCACTTACAGTTGACTGGGGCAGCTCTAGCAGGGCAGACATTTGATGAGCTGACTTGTTGGAAAGGTGGCATCCTATGAAGGTGCCACGTTGAAAGTAACGGAGCTCTTCAGTAAGGCCATTCTACTGCTAATGTTTGTCTATGGAGATTGCATGGCTGTGTGCTCCATTTTATATATCTGTCAGCAACAGGTGTGACTGAAATAGACGAATCCACTAATTTGAAAGGGTGTCCACGTACTTAAGTATATCTAGTGCATTTCATTATTGACTTTGCACTGACCGGTCATACTTGGCTCTTTCAGATAAAGACCTGATGGCCATTGATGAAAAGTGTGATGAAGCTGGTAAGATTTCCCGAATTTCCTCTACAATGGATTTTTTTGTATGTTTTTCTTCTATTTTCTAAGAGATGAGGAAGATTTTGAATCTTTTAGGTAAGTCTTTGTTGAAGTAAGTTATTCATGTAGCCTGTGGTATACAAAATACAGTATCACTCAACTATAACACTGTTTACTTTATCTCAATCATTTCTGAATTACAATTTGGAATGTGAGAGGAGCTAAGAGAAGGTGAACATAACTTGCTCTCCTTTGATCTCAATTAGAATCAACTCCAACACCATGTCTAGTGACATACACATTCATCCCATTATCATGCTCTCCCCCTCCCTTTTCCACCCGCTCCTAGAGGAGGGTGAGTTCAGCACTAACATCGAGGGGATCTATCTAACTGGGTTCAGACGTAGCCTGCGTCTGTGCCGGCGCCAGTCCCTAAGCACAGGTTCCAGTCAGCAGTCCTGCTACACCCGCTGCTCCGGCAGCTGCTACAGTGCTCTCAACAACCCATACGAAGAGGTGGTACGATACCAGTGCAACCCGCAGGACAAGCACCGCCTGGTCACCCTGGTGGGTAATTCACCAGTCTGGCACTAACCAGCTACACAAATAGATTGGCACAAGATTCAAATATGTATTGACTGCCATGAGTACATGCTAACGCGTAAATGGTTCTGTGGACAATAATGCAGTATGATTCATGTTGTGTCACTGTTTTTGTACATGGGCAGTGTGCCTCTACTTGTATTGGCGCAGAATATGTGTGACGACATGACAGAGACCTCACAAGTGTGTTCTTCTCTCTCAGGTCCCTCTGGCATTGGAGTGAGCGAACTTCGCAGGCGGTTAATCGAAATCAATCCAGTGACCTTTCAAGGGGCCGTGCCTCGTAAGTAAACCACCTAACCTCTGTGAACCTGCCAGTCTATTTGACTTTCTTCCATTGTTGACATGGATACAATCAATGTCTTGTTTGATGTTGTCCTATGATGTCTTGATATGATGATATGACGTCTTGTCTTCCTATGATGTCATCTGAAATATTTGTCCTTCCTGTTCCAGACACAACACGAGCCGCTAAGAGCCATGAGGAGTCTGATAAAGAGTATCACTTCATCAACAGAGAACTGTTTGAGAACATGGTTTACAACAACAAGTAGGTACTCACTGAATAACAGCTTATCACTTTCCTCTCACAAACGCATGAATGGGGACAAAGAGGATTAAGTAAGTTAATAACATTAATGTGGACCACCTGATATTAAGCCAGGGGTTTTGTGTTGCATTTGTTTTAAACCATGTTTCTGGAAAATGGGGAGTACAAAGGTCATTTCTACAGCACAAGCTTTGACGCTGTGAAGGATGTGTTGAACAGTGGAAGGATCTGTGTCATCGAAATCGAGCCTCATGTGAGTCCTGCTGGGGTTCTTCCAGCAGAATCAAGCCGCCCACCGCAGAACAAATGAAGGAGACCAGAAAGGACACTCCGATCGCCACAAATGACTACGTCAACATCCCTTTCAAAGTAAGCCCTCTTATGGTTTTATTATCATTTCTCCTTTTTTTTTATTGACCAGGAAGTCGCTCACGGTTTGAACCTCTTTTTTTCCAAAGATACCTGGTAATAATATGCCATCCCCATGGTGATCAAATGTTTGAAATACTGACCATCATGCCGTAGTTAAGATAGTGACCAACTGTCATGTTATTCTGTTCCAAACAGGAGGAAGACTTCCAGGAGATTGAGGAGACAGCCAGAAAGATGGAGTTTCACTCCTGCTAGTTCTTCGAAAATGTGATGGGGAACGACAGGCTGCAAGACTCCTGTGTTCAGTTACTGAGGGCTGTGAGGAGGGCTCAGGACGAGACACAAGTGGGTTCCTGCCAACTAGATACGACCCACAGAGGAGTTTTGATGAGAAATGAGGAGAAGAGAGGAGAGAACATAAAATGATCACAAACAGGGCATCGTAAAAGAGGGAATGGAGAACAACATGGATGTGGAGTGGCTGTAACCTTTGGCTGCTACTTCTGAAGATGCCCTCTGCTCTTCAGTGGAATTTGTTTTAGACTGGATTTCTTGTTTTGTTTTGTTTAGTGTGAGTTTGAGAGACTCATATAGATACTGTCCTTGTGTCTGCTTGAATCTGTTGTTGACTAATTTGCCTATTCAAGGCTATGATGGCGCTGGATTAAACCAAAAATCATGTGTCTGTTTTTCTCTGAAATTGTGTGCATAGTTGGAGATAATGTATTGATGTGCTACATAGGTACGCTATGAGAGGTTGTAGGTTAACTTCTCATCTTTCGTTTACAATCAGAGCAAATAATTGTCCGTGCTGAATTTCTGTACTTTCTTAATGTTTTTATTTGATTTAATAAAATGAATGTTAATGCCAAAGAACGTATATTCAAGTGCTCTAGATTGGTACGATGCTTCAGTAGGAAGGTGAGCAAGTTAGTGGAGTTGTGTGCTCACCATTTAACACAATGTTTTCATAGTACTGAAGGATACTTTCAGCACAGGCTGTAATCCCAGGCTATTATTATACATAATATTTGTTTGTGTAACATAATGGGATATGGAATAATGGTAAAATATGTGATGTATACTGTTACCAATTTTAAAAATACAATTTTATGTGTGAACGCGTGTTATTTAATATATGTTTGTGTGACTTTTTGTGTCAACATGTGTAGAAGACAGGCTTTTATTTTGAAAACCGGAAGTTCCTTTTTGTTTTCTCAGCTAAAAATCACTGTAATGGCAAGGCAACGAGTGTAAACAAAGTGGTCTGGTTAACACCGTGGCTACCAACATGCGGACGTTACAAGCCCAAAACGTTTTAACAGCTAGGTAGCTAACTAGCTATCTCTTCTCGGGGTTGTTTTAATAGGGTATCCCGCAGAAATGGACATAGGAGGATTCCAGGTATGTAGCTTGCTAATCTTGTAAAGGTCGGAACACAAGGTTGCTCTAGCCTAAATGTGCTAGCTAGCTAATTTAGCTGACCAGCTAGTTATAATTTTGCTCTGTCTTTGTTAGCTATTACTATTTATCCATAAATTCGTTATAACTAGTGATTTTTGTCCTATTCCAGTTGCCCAGTGTGTGCAGTTTGTTTTTTAATCCAAATATTTATTTAGGCACAAAGTATGCGACGGAGGGACCTCCCGCCTCTTCCACAGGTACCATTAGCCGCGCATGCGCCACTACACCTACACGACCATCTATATCATAAGAGTATTTCGACTTGTAACTAGCTAGTATGCAGCACATTGGTAGCCTATGAGCACAAACCCAGTCAAAAGACTGCTCTCAGACGGCCAGTTCTCATAGGTCTCTGGTTTCTGCACCCTGCAGAGGGCCAAACAACAACAAATCAGAGAGGGTGTAACAGGGACCTTGCTGCAGAACCATACAGCATTAGGGGTTAAGGTCAACAACACCATGAAGAGGTGTAGCTTATGTCACTTCAAAACTTTGGCCCAATATGAGAGGGAAATTAAATACGGCCTTAATAATCATCAACATTGTTCTTACACCAAATTATTGCATAAATAAAGGTGTTGTAGTTTACTCTAGGCTATTTTTGTTGAGGGTCTTCACTTTCACCTCAAGGGGTCAAATCCCTGAAGTCTGAATAGTCTGATCTGATCTATGCCTGGATTGGTTGGTATTCCAGTACCTTGGCAGATGCATACTGCAGATTTAGCCCAGGATTAGGCAGTGCCACCAAGGCTGTGGCACAGGAATATCCTCAGAGCCCTTTCTGATTCTTGGGTGGAATGGTGAGAAAACAAATCACGGTAAGTTCTCTCTCATACACAGTCCTGGGCCTAGTTTTGGGAAACCGGGCCCTGGTGCTGCTGGATCTTCTCTCTGTACGAGAAGGACTCTGTTTTCTGAGTCCAGGTTGTTGAGTTTTGGAGGATTTTATTGTTGAGATTAGAGGTCGAACGATTAATCGGAATGGTCGATTAATTTTTCATCTGCGTTGAAAAATCATAATCGATCGACCTCTAGTTGAGATCAATTGGAGAAATGTACTGTTTGTGACTGGGAGTGTTATCTACTTTGAAAGCAAGTTTTGGAGAGCGCTTTGTACAACCACTTGCTTGGTTCCATTGTTCCTTGGTTCCCCTCTGATCCTATCTCTTGGCATGTATGGATTGAGGGCCTCCCAAGAGCGCAGCAGTCTAAGGCACTGCATTGCAGTGTTAGAGGCGTCACTACAGACCCTGGTTTGTTCTCAGGCTGTGTCATAACCGGCCGTGATTGGGAGTCCCATAGGGCAGCTCACAATTGGCCCAGCGTTGTCTGGGTTAGGGGAGTGTTCAGCCGGGGGGGTTGGCCGTCAATGTAAATAAGAATTTGTTCTTAAACTGACTTGCCTAGTTAAATAAAGGTTAAATAAGTGAAAGTAATGAAGTATATTAAGGAATCATTAAGGTGTGTTATGTAAGATGTTGGCCAAGCCTCATTCTCTTCTTCCTTGTCCTCTTTAGCGTGGACAGCGTGCCCTGCCCCCCATGTCAAGGTGAGTCTCGCCTCCTTATGCTGTTGCGATACTGTTTCAACTCATTTATCCCAGCAGAACATCTCTCTCTCTCTTTCCCTTTTATATGTATGGCATTTGAACAACTGCATGAAGTCAAGATACAGGTGATGAGTTGCCTTCAGAAGGATGTTGTAATAGATCATTTAACTATTGAATATTGGTTGGCGCTGCTGGCTTGGATATAGTTTTCTTTACCTGATTTGTCTCCTATGTAGACGAGATGCCGGTCCCTAAAAGAAACAGGAAGAAGTCGAAGAGTCAGGTGGATGGTGTTGAAAGCCCAGAGGGTGGGTGGAAAAGGAATATTTCCAAGGAATAGTTCTCGGGAGCTCCTTCTGTTGAACTGCTGGTGAACAGCGTTGTTCCAGATTTTGGAGGCACTTTGCCTTTAAGTTTCAGGCTATGGGTTAACTATAAAGCTTGCATTCCACTGTCAAATAATCATGTATATATAGTTAAAGTACTAGTAATGACTTGAACCACATGGTAAGTACACCTCAAGTATATAATAAGAGAGTTGTGTTGTTTTGTATGTGCAGCAGACTCAGGGATGGAGATGGCCCAGGTGGGGGGTCTGAGCAGTCGCAGGTCATCTGAGGTCATCCAGGCCTTGACCCCCGATTCGCCGGAAGCTGCACCACAGAGAAGGAGGAAGAAGAAAAAGGCAGCGACCGTAGGTAAACAACAAATATCACTATAGCCACACAACATGTCTGGCTATAGGTAAACAGCATGCCTAACTATAGGTAAACAACATGCCTGACTATAGGTAAACAACATGCCTGACTATAGGTAAACAACATGCCTGACTATAGGTAAACAACATGCCTGACTATAGGTAAACAACATGCCTGATTATAGGTAAACAGCATGCCTGACTATAGGTAAACAGCATGCCTGACTATTGGTAAACAACAGACTTGATTATAGGTAAACAACATGCCTAACTATAGGTAAACAACATGCCTAACTATAGGTAAACAACATGCCTGACTATAGGTAAACAACATGCCTGACTATAGGTAAACAACATGCCTGACTATAGGTAAACAACATGCCTGACTATAGGTAAACAACATGCCTGACTATAGGTAAACAACATGCCTGACTATAGGTAAACAACATGCCTGACTATAGGTAAACAACATGCCTGATTATAGGTAAACAGCATGCCTGACTATAGGTAAACAGCATGCCTGACTATTGGTAAACAACAGACTTGATTATAGGTAAACAACATGCCTAACTATAGGTAAACAACATGCCTAACTATAGGTAAACAACATGCCTGACTATAGGTAAACAACATGCCTGACTATAGGTAAACAACATGCCTGACTATAGGTAAACAACATGCCTGACTATAGGTAAACAACATGCCTGACTATAGGTAAACAACATGCCTGACTATAGGTAAACAACATGCCTGACTATAGGTAAACAACATGCCTGATTATAGGTAAACAGCATGCCTGACTATAGGTAAACAGCATGCCTCACTATAGGTAAACAGCATGCCTGACTATTGGTAAACAACAGACTTGATTATAGGTAAACAACATGCCTGACTATAGGTAAACAACATGCCTGACTAGGTAAACAACATGCCTGACTAGGTAAACAGCATGCCTGACTATAGGTAAACAACATGCCTGACTATAGGTAAACAACATGCCTGACTATAGGTAAACAGCATGCCTGACTATAGGTAAACAACATGCCTGACTATAGGTAAACAGCATGCCTGACTATAGGTAAACAGCATGCCTGACTATAGGTAAACAGCATGCCTGACTATAGGTAAACAACAGGCTTGATTATAGGTAAACAGCATGCCTGACTATAGGTAAACAACATGCCTGACTATAGGTAAACAACATGCCTGACTATAGGTAAACAACATGCCTGACTATAGGTAAACAATATGCCTGACTATAGGTAAACAACATGCCTGACTATAGGTAAACAGCATGTCTGACTATAGGTAAACAACATGCCTGACTATAGGTAAACAACATGCCTGACTATAGGTAAACAGCATGCCTGACTATAGGTAAACAACACCCCTGACTATAGGTAAACAGCATGCCTGACTATAGGTAAACAGCATGCCTGACTATAGGTAAACAACACCCCTGACTATAGGTAAACAGCAGGCTTGACTATTGGTAAACAGCATGCCTGACTATTGGTAAACAGCATGCCTGACTATAGGTAAACAACATGCCTGACTATAGGTAAACAACATGCCTGACTATAGGTAAACAACATGCCTGACTATAGGTAACCAAATGGCTGGCTATAGGTAAACAACATGCCTGACTATAGGTAACCAAATGGCTGGCTATAGGTAAACAACATGCCTGACTATAGGTAAACAGCATGCCTGACTATTGGTAAACAAATGGCTGGCTATAGGTAAACAACATGCCTGACTATAGGTAAACAGCATGCCTGACTATAGGTAACCAAATGGCTGGCTATAGGTAAACAACATGCCTGACTATAGGTAAACAGCATGCCTGACTATTGGTAAACAAATGGCTGGCTATAGGTAAACAGCATGCCTGACTATAGGTAAACAACATGCTTGACTATACAGTTGAAGTCGGAAGTTTACATCCACCTTAGCCAAATACATTTAAACTCAGTTTTTCACAATTCCTGACATTTAATCCTAGTAAAAAATTCCCTGTCATAGGTCAGTTAGGATCACCACTTTTTATTTTAGTGTGAAATGTTAGAATAATAGTAGAGAAAATGATTTATTTCAGCTTTTTTTCTTTCATCACATTCCCAGTGGGTCAGAAGTTTACATACACTCAATTAGTATTTGGTAGCATTGCCTTTAAATTGTTTAACTTGGGTCAAATGTTCCGGGTAGCCTTCCACAAGCTTTCCACAATAAGTCCTCCTGACAGAGCTGGTGTAACTGAGTCATGTTTGTAGGCCTCCTTGCTCGCACACGCATTTTCAGTTCTGCCCACACATTTTCTATGGGATTGAGGTCAGTGCTTTGTGATGGCCACTCCAATACCTTGACTTTGTTGTCCTTAAGCCATTTTGCCACAACTTTATAAGTAGGCTTGGGGTCATTGTTCATTTGGAAGCTTGCGACCAAGCTTTAACTTCCTGACTGATGTCTTGAGATGTTGCTTCAATATATCCACGTAATTTTCCTCCTCATGATGTCATCTATTTTGTGGAGTGCACCAGTCACTCCTGCTGCAAAGCACCCCCACAACATGATGCTGCCACCCCCGTGCTTCACAGTTGGGGTGGTGTTCTTCGGCTTGCAAGCATCCCCCTTTTTCCTCCAAACATAACAATGGTCATTATGGCCAAATAGATCTGTTTTGTTTCATCAGACCAGAGGACATTTCTCCAAAAAGTACAATCTTTGTCCCCATGTGCAGTTGCAAACCGTAGTCTGGCTTTTTTATGGCGGTTTTGGAGCAGTGGCTTCTTCCTTGCTGAGTGGCCTTTTAGGTTCTGTCGATATAGGACTCTTTTTACTGTGGATATAGATACTTTTGTACCTGTTTCCTCCAGCATCTTCACATGCTCCTTTGCTGTAGTTCTGGGAATGATTTTCATTTTTCGCACCAAAGTACGTTCATCTCTAGGAGACAGAACGCATCTCCTTCCTGAGCGGTATGACGGCTGCATGGTCCCATGGTGTTTATACTTGCGTACTATTGTTTGTACAGATGAACGTGGTACCTTCAGGCGTTTGGAAATTGCTCCCAAGGATGAACTACACTTGTGGAGGTCTACAGTTTTATTCTCTGATGTCTTGGCTGATTTCTTTAGATTTTCCCATGATGTTAAGCAAAGAGGCACTGAGTTTGAAGGTAGGCCTTGAAATACATGCACAGGCAAGTCTCCAATGGACTCAAATGATGTCAATTAGCCTATCAGAAGCTTCTAAAGCCATTACATTTTCTGAAATTTTCCAAGCTGTTTACAGGCACAGTCAACTTAACGTATGTAAACTTCTGACCCACTGGAATTGTGATACAGTGAATTATAAGTGAAATAATCTGTCTGTAAACAATTGTTGGCAAAATTACTTGTCATTCACAAAGTAGATAGCCTAACTGACTTTCCAAAATTATAGTTTGTTATCAAGAAATTTGTGGAGTGGTTGAAAAATGTGTTTTAATGACTCCAACCTAAGTGTATGTAAACTTCTGACTTGACTATAGGTAAACAACATGCCTCAGGGGAACCATATACCTACTCTTCCTACTTTTAACTCAAACATGATCTTGATTGTGTATTATTTTTTCTATCACTTCTGCATGGTTAAGATTATATTACACTTATATTCAATACATTCCGTTCTGTTTTACCAAAACCATTTATAGGCCATATATATGTCATAGTTTTACTTACTGTATTTGTGAAATGTATTAAGTTACATGTGGAGCGTTGTTCGTTGGCTTGTTTGTGTCTCAGACCTGGAGGATGACCAGGCTGACCTGGTGAACGGGGATGGACTGGTCCAGAACACAGCAGAGGCAGGGGAAGAAGTGACCAAAAAAAACAAGAGAAAGAAGTAAGAGACACTGTAATATGGCCTATCTATTCTACGGTATCTTAGTCACTTAATGTTTACATATCTGGCATTACTCATCTCATGTGTATATACTGTTTTCTATACTATTCTACGGTATCTCGTTCACTTAATGTTTACATATCTTGTATTACTCATTTCATATGTATATACTGTTTTCTATATTATTCTACGGTATCTTAGTCCGTCCCACTCTGACATTGCTCGTCCATATGATGTATATAATTCATTCCAACTTAGATTTGTGTCTATTGGGTATATGTTGTGTAATTTGTTAGATATTACTGCATATTACTGCATTTCGCTACACCCACAATAACATCTACTAATCACATGTATGTGACAAATCAAATTTGATTGATTTATGGTGTAGAGTAAAATGTGTGGTATGTTTTCACTTATATGGTTCTATTATGATGTGCTTTATTAATGAGCTCAGTTTCCCTCTCTTTTGTTCTTTCTTTCTTTTTTCGTGATAACTCCCTAGGAAGTCGAAAGTGTCAGAGACACAGTACGTCAACGAGCTTCATGTAGAGGACGATGACATCATCACAGACTCTCAGCCACCCGTCCCCCGGCATTCCCTGTTCTCTGCTCCCCTGGGACAGAGCCAGCCTGTGGGGAAGGTGTTTGTCGAGAGGAGCAGTGAGTGTCCCCCTTCCTTCTGTTATTTTATGTTAGCTGGACATGGTAGAGTTTAAGAGTATAGGTTGATTTCCAGGACACAGAATAATTAACCTAGTCCTGGACTATGAAGCAATTTCAATGGAAAACCTCCATTGGAAGCTTTACTTGGTCGAGGACTAGTCTTGTTTCTGTGTCTGGAAAAATTGGCCTTGTATGAATTATTTGGACATCCTTGTGTGTCCTGTGTTCTATGTTGGGTAATGATGTGTTGTTTTACTTTCAGAGAGGTTTCAAGCGGCCGATCGGTCAGACAGACCGAAGTCCAGCGATCAGGTGGACAACTTCGTGGACATCCAGCAGATGTGGACCACCAAGGATGTGTCTGTTAGGGTACATGGTGGCTTCAGGTGTGTGTGTGTGCAGGTGTCTGTTTGGAAGACTGTGTGTGTGTGTGTGCTCCCTCTATCTCACGTCTCTTTATCTCTCTAATGTACAGGGGGGTTGGGCTGTTCTGCCACGGCTTCCTAGCAGGCTATGCAGTGTGGAACATCATAGTGATCTATGCCCTGGCAGGAAAACATCTCACTACTCTGCCTAACCTACTGCAGCAGTACCACAGCCTGGCCTACCCTGCACAGTCTCTCTTCTACCTGCTACTGGCAATAAGCACCGTGTCAGCCTTTGACAGGTAAGGAGGGTAGAGCGAGTGGGAGTCTGTGTGTGGCACACTGGGGTCAGGCCCAAAATAAATGTGGCCATTGTTGTGAAAATATGGGAAGCCTGTGGCTAGAGCTAGGAGGTGTTTGTGTGTGTATGTATACAACACACTGCCATTCTATTCCATCAATGGACCCCCCCACAAACACACACACACATACACACATCTACTTTCTCTAGCTACAGGCTTGCACATTTTACAACAAACCCCAATGTGCCCCGTCCCTCCCCAGTGTGTGTGTGTGTGGAGAGAGACTCATTCTCTTTCCATTTCAGGGTGAATCTGGCCAAAGGCGCCATGGCTATGAGAGAGTTTGTCACCCTGGACCCAGTTGCTCTAGCCTCTTTTTGTGAGTGAACACATCTTTACAGTATGTTACTCAATTCATTCAGGACAGACGGAGCCAACCTGTATATGATGCAGCCTATGATGCAAGCACTTTGACTCTCTGGCCTTGAGGTAACTTTCCCTCTCCTCCTGCAGTGTACTTCTCATCTCTGGTCCTCTCTCTCAGCCAGCAGATGACCAGTGACCGCATCAACCTGTACCCCAGTGCTAACGAGACCTTATGGTGTGTTAACTTACTGTTCTTATTGTCTTGATATTAACATGTAGTTCTAAGTTGGTTCTTGTATATTAATTATCTTACTCAGCAATATCACTTTTCCAGCCAAACAAACAAACAAAGCATTGGGACTTTTACAACCCCTCTCCTCCCCAGGCCTCCTGGGTCAGAGCACCAGATCCTGAATCCGTGGATCATAGTGAACCTGGTGGTGGCTGTGCTGGTAGGAATGGCCTGGATCTTCATCTCCACTAGGCCTGAGATGGACTACACCGAAGGTGCGGCTGAAGTAGTTTTTTAAATTTAGGTTTTGTAGATTTAATTGAACAAACAGCAACTTAACATTTCCACAGACATAGTTCCACATGACATTGACCAAGACTTACTGCACAACAGTCACAATAAACAGAGACGACAGAAAAAGGTCTACTGAAAACAACACCACCTACTCAGGCGTAGATAAATTGCGGCAGACATTGTTGACGTGCTCGGTCCTATATGTTACCGCGGTCTCAATACGTATCTATATAAATTGTTTAATATGTTTTGGATACACCATACTGAAATTGTATACACCATAGAAATATAATTACTAGAAGGGACAAAGCACCTCAGACAGACCACAGCAATTTGACTGGATTGTACACACACTCAGCAACCTTCCCGAATGACGCACATGTTAAAGTCCCTTCAGAGATGTGTTTTCATTTTTCATGTGTATAAAAGCTTTGTATGTCAGTTGCCTTTAGAAGTGACATGGGCTGCCAATCTCTCTCTCCACTTACCTCCAAACCAGGATTCCTAATGGCTATGGAGATCGAGTCCTTGAGACCAGAGGAGAAATCAGAAATGTCTACTTGAGGAATAGTATTTCCATGTTTTTCTTGCACATCTTTTTTTGTGCTGTATTTTATCAGCTAACACAAAATGTATACCTTGTTTGAGGTAATAAGCAGTTTATTTTTGTATGACCCAAATGTGTGCTTGTTTTGTCAAATGTATTGATTACCATTGGAAATAATAAAAATGTTATCCCACTGATATGTCATTTTATGGACTTTAAACCAAACATACCATTTGCAGTGTATTGACCTGAAACAGCATGTGTCTTGTTATATACCACACCATTAAATACAGTGCCTTCAGAAAGTATTCATGAGTCAAAACTGTAACTCAGCCACTCAGGAACATTCAGGGTCTTCTTGGTAAGCAACTCCAGTGTAGATTTGGCCTTGTGTTTTAGGTTATTGTCCTGCTGAAAGGTGAATTAATCTCCCAGTGTGGAAGAAAGCAGACTGAAACCAGGTTTTTCTCTAGAATTCTGCCTGTACCCATTCCGTACATTTTTTTACCTGGAAAAACTCCCCAGTCTTTAATGATTACATGCATACCCATAACATGCTGCAGCCACCACTATGTTTGACAATATGGAGAATGGTACTCAGTAATATGTTATTGGATTTGCCCCAAACGTAACACTTTGTATTCAGGACCAAAAGTTAATTGCTTTGCAACATTTTTTGCAGTATTACTTTAGTGCCTTGTTGCAAACAGGATGCATGTTTTGAAATATTTGTATTCTGTACAGGTTTCCTTTTTACTGTCAATTAGGTTAGTATTGTGGAGTGACTACAATGTTGTTGATCCATTCTCAGTTTTCTGTCACAGCCATTAAACTCTTAACTGTTTTAAACTCACTATTGGCCTCATGGTGAAATCCCTGAGAGGTTTTCTTCCTCTCTGGCAACTGAGTTAGTAAGGTCGCATGTATCTTTGTAGAGACTGGGTGTATTGATACACCATCCAAAGTATAATTAATAACTTCACCGTGTGCAAACGGATATTCAATATCTGCTTTTTATTTATACCTCTCATCTACCAATAGGTGTCCTTCTTTGCGAGGCATTGGAAAACCTCCCTGGTCATTGTGATTGAATCTGTGTTTGAAATTCACTGCTCGACTGAGGGACCTTACAATTATCTGTATATGTGGGATACAGAGACAAGGTAGCCGTTCAAAAATCACGTTAAAAACTTATTGCATACTGAGTCCATGCCACTTATGTGACTTAAGCACATTTTTACTCCTGAACTTTAGGCTTGGGGGTTGAACACTTATTGGGGTTGAACACTTATTGACTCAAGACATTTCAGCTTTTCATTTTATATTAATTAGTAAACATTTTTTTTTTTAAAGAATTCCACTTTGACATTATAGGCTATTGTGTGTAGCCCAGGGACACAAAAACATCTACATTTAATCCATTTAAATTCAGACTGTAACACAATTTATTTGGGAAAAAAATCGAGGGGAGTGAATTCATTCGGAAGGCTCTGTATAAAACACCATTAAACCAGATCATTACCACACCACTAAATCGAATCCTATAAAATGTGTTGCACTGGAACTAGGGCTGGAACAATAGTCGTGTAACCAACAATGATGGACAATAACTGATATTTGAAAAAAATTGTCATAATCGTCTTAACATTCATTGTAGGATGGGGGATTCAACTTTATTCACTTGTATTTGTTTTATTTCACCTTTATTTAACCAGGTAGGCCAGTTGAGAACAAGTTCTCATTTACAACTGCGTCCTGGCCAAGATAAAGCAAAGCAGTGCGACAACAACACAGAGTTACACATGGGATAAACAAACGTACAGTCAATAACACAATAGAAACAATTCTGTATATAGTGTGTGCAAATGAAATAAGGAGGTATGGCAATAAATAGGCCAATAGTGGCGAAGTAATTACAATTTAGGAATTTACACTGGAGTGATATATGTGCAGATGAGGATGTGCAAGTAGAAATACTGGTGTGCTCTGACTGAAGCTGGGAGGGCCTGCTGCGCGAGGACTGGGCCGCCTGTGAGTGTTTTGCGACGGGGGTCCAATAACAATAAAAGTCCAATAACACCAGAAGAAGTCGCTAGTCACTTTTTTGAAAATGTGTCGCTAGAGGGGTCTGAATACTCGCTAAATATAGAGACAAAGTCGCTAAATTGGCAACACTGTGTGTCTGGCAGCGAAACAGTTCATTCAGCCACATTTACTGCCTTAAAAAAAACATAGCTGATATAGCTGACTTGCTTTAAACAAATGTGGTTTCTACTGACAATTGAGATGTACAAATTATGGCATAAGGGACAGCAAGCAGATAAGATGCAATCCGTAATTTCGATTAATACATTAATGAGTGAGCCAGGACTGATTTAGACAATATAACTATTTATTAAGCACTTTTGAAATGTACAGCGACAAAATTCAGAACATGGGCCATTCTTACAGTGTTTTCCCTGTACACCAAGTCAGAATCTTAGGATAAATAAAGGGGGCATATTAGCCGACAATGAAAGCGCTTACAATATTCGATTATTACATTTCTCAAAAACAGGTTACAGGCTACATGTGCACCACCGAGTCAGAACAGTAATTTTAGGCGAAATTAAAAGGTGAAAATAGACCAAATTATTAGGGTGAGGCACATGGGCTACTAAAAGCTTACTTCACAACATACCCGTAGTATTACTTTCTTAGCTACAGTATACATATCTTCCTGGCATATTACATCATTTATGCAGCAGCATATAAGACATTTTTGGACTCACCTTGTTGTGATGTGCTCACTTGAACAGGGAGGTGGCGCGACGGTCCTTCGTGGGCAACTTTTGTCATCAAAGGAAGACAAAGAGGCCGGATTTACAATTCCGAGTTGGATTTGGATGAACATTCAAAATGCATTTTCCCAGTCTGAGCTCGTTTATTCTCAACTTTCCAGTTGCAATGCTTGCAGTTAGCCACTGTCACCGATTCCTTCCAAACCACTTATTGTTTAATTTGCGATTTCCAACTTGTTGTGTAATGTTTATGTCCAATGGCCGAAGAGCACCGATACGTTTTGTCTATCATTTCTCTTCATATGACAAGGATTAAAAATAATTTTCCAGTAGATTGTCAACTTCATTCATGATGATTACTGCTAGCTAAGATTTTGAAAGTAAGATGTTGACATGATCAGTCCAATCAAAGCTACTGTACATATAACGTGATTTGACGTCTTTTTATCTGTGGCCAATGACCTTGAGCCTTCTTGGAAGGGCACTACTAATGTAATTCTATGGCAGGAGCCGAAGGGGCTTGAATTCAATGTCTACCGGCAGCAGGTAGCCTAATGTTTAGAGTGTTGGGCCAGTAACCGAAAGGATGTCTATTAAGGCAGCCCCCTGCACCTCTCTGATTCAGAGGGGTTGGGTTAAATGCAGAAGACATGTTTCAGTTGAAGGCAGTCAGTTGTACAACTGACTAGGTATTCCCCTTTCCACTTACTCCTTGGTCGTGATGTAGTGTCCCCATGAGTGACAGAACACTGAGCCAATCACGGTGCAATGCTCCTATTTTCTGATGCCTTGCCCCACCACCACAGAAAGCACTGAGCTAGGCTGAAACACCTGCATTTTGGAGCTGCCTTACTCAAGAAAACAAGAAAGAGATGTTTGTATGTGGCTTTATTAACTCAATAATATGTATATTTTTTTACATTGTGTGCAAACTGATTTGTGATTCATACTAATGGTCAAAATAACATGCAAAACAGATTACAAACAACAACGAGACAGACTACATGGAGGAGGTGAGGGCACTCAGAGTGTGGTGTCAGGAAAACAACCTCTCACTCAACGTCAACAAAACAAAGAAGATGATCGTCAACTTCAGGAACGAGGGAGCATTCCCCTATTCACATCGAACAAAGACGGTGTGGTGAAGAAGGCGCAACAGTGCCTCTTCAACCTCAGGAGGCTGAAGAAATTTGGCTTGTCACCTAAAACCCTGACAAACTTTTAGATGCACAATTGAGAGCATCCTGTCGGGCTGTATCACCACCTGGTACGGCAACTGCACCGCCCTCAACCGCAAGGCAACGCATCACCAGGGTCAAACTACTTGCCCTCCAAGACACCTACAGCACCGTCACAGGAAGGCCAAAAATATCAAGGACAACAACCACCTGAGCCACTGCCTGTTCACCCCGCTACCATCCAGAAGGTGAGGTCAGTACAGGTGCATCATAGCTGGGACCGAGAGACTGAAAAACAGCTGTCAAGGCCATCAGACTGTTAAACAGCAATCACTAACTCGGAGAGGCTGCTGCCTACATAGAGACTCGTATCACTGGCCACTTTAATAAATTGATCACTAGTCACTTTAAACAACATATCTTACATTACTCATCTCATATGTATATACTGTACCTTCTACCATCTATTGCACCTTGCCTATTCCGCTCGGCCATCGCTCATCCATATATGTATATGTACGTATTCTTATTCCATCTCTTTAGATTTGTATGTATTAGGTAGTTCTTGGGGAATTGTTAGATTACTTGTTAGATATTACTGCACTTTCGGAACTAGAAGCACAAGCATTTCACTACACTGGCATTAACATCTGCTAACCATGTGTATGTGACCAATACAATTTGATTTGATTTACAGTTTCAGTAACCACCCAGATTAGCGCTATGGCCAGATGCAGGCGCCTGGAAGTCATGATGACCAGGTAGCAGAGGCCGAATCTCCATAGCCATGAGGGCCAGAGTGAACAGAAAGCTCAGGACACCCATATTACTGACTCTGAACTGGACCAAGTGCCAGCCACCAAACACCAGGGTGTGCCTGATCAGCAGGCAGCGCAGCACAGTGGATGACAGAGCGATAGACACCAACAGGTCACTAACAATCAGATTCTTCAGCAGAGTACAGCCAGGAGAGGCTATCCGAGCTCTTCAGTCCTAACAGCAGGTAGCTGTTCAACTTCACAGAGGGGAAGAGCTATGAACAACAAGACCAGGAGGACCAGTGATGTCTCAGTCTGTACAATCTGCCCAAAGAGACACGTCATGGCGAGATGGAGTTGCCTTGGTGAAATTGATGTGCTCTGGTTGTGAGGAGAAAGGACCATGTGAGAGCAGTATTAAGATTTACAACTGAGCTGTAGAACTGACAGACTCATTTGGACAGAATCAGTCACTTTGACCAGACCCTCTCATAGATAAAGGAGAGTTTACGGGAGGAGTTGAAAGATGAATAATGTAAGTGTAACGTAGACGCAGGAAGCAGGTGAAGTTAGTGAGTTTAATAACAACAACCGCTACAGAACAAGAGGAGTATCTGACATAGAAACAAGACTACCTGATGAATGATAACAAAAGAGTGCTATATAAAGAGTAAGTAATCAAGGGAGTAATGAAGTCCATGTGTGACTGATGATGAGACGCAGGTGTGCAGTAATGATGGTTGGCTGGTCTGCATAAAGATGGGTTGCCCTTGCCAGGACCGGTGATGTCGAGCACCAAAGTGGGGGGGAGCAGGAGTGGACATGCCTTGAGCCACAGGATTTGGGAGACTCCTTAAAACAAATGTATTTTCACCCCGTAGCAGTGTAGTTTAATATTCATAATTACAACCTACCCTATTTGAAACGCCTGCTCAAATTCAAAAGGAATTATGTGGCTCAGAATTCAGGGAATTAAAGGTGGCAAAACCAACACAATCAAGATAGTGATCAGTATTCAGATAGTGGCTGTGCTCTGGACATCCAGACTGTTTTGCAAAGTTAAAGTGGATGGCAATATCTTCAGCACAGGATCCTTTATTTGAGTGAACTACTCCTAACTCTTCATTCTTAATTCCCTAACTACAGCCTGCTGATAGACAGCAACAGGTCATTAACGAGCAGGTTCTTCAGCAGAGTATAGTGAGGCTGCCAGGAGAGGCTATCCGAAGTTCTTCGGTCAGAACAGCAGATCGCTGTTCAGCTTCACTGAGGAGAAGAGCTGTGGTGAAATTGATGTACTCTGGTTGAGAGGAGAAAATAACTGTCACTCTGGGTAAGAGCGTCTACAAAATCGGTGTTCTGTTGGGGGTACTGGAGGACCAGATTTAGCAGAACACATTTTTATTGTAGCGCTGGACAAACACACCTCATTCAACTCATTGAGGGCTTGATGATTAGTTGACAAGTTGAATCCGGTGTGCTTGTCCAGGGCGACACTGAACATTTTGACTTTTGGGGACCAGGGTTGGGAAACACTGTGTTAAATGACCGGGGCGGCAGGGTAGCCTAGTGGTTAGAGCGTTGGTCTAGTAACCGGAAGGTTGCAAGTTCAAACCCCCGAGCTGACAAGGTACAAATCTGTCGTTCTGCCCCTGAACAGGCAGTTAACCCACTGTTCCTAGGCCGTCATTGAAAATAAGAATTTGTTCTTAACTGACTTGCCTGGTTAAATAAAGGTAAAAAAAAAATGTCATGTATCACTTTTGCAACACGGTAAATAGCCTATTAACAAATGATCTGTTGGATTCATGTCTCTATCTCAACAAAAATAAAAGTTAAAGAATAGGATTAATCCAGTGGCTCAGATGGAACTATCCAAGGAGTAGATGCATCTCCTTTAAGTGTTAATATTTGGTTGCGTTTTCTTCCGAACAATTCAATATTACTTTAAAAAAAAAACATTAAATAGCCTATCTTACAAACTAATGTAAGAGTATTTATTCAACCTTAAAATGAGTCACACAGCGATGGCCGCATTGAGGTTACTGTAACATCAAATGTCTTATGTAATCATAGAAAGCATGCAGGTTCAGGGTCACAGGACTGTGTAAATCTTCACAATTGCAATAATCTGCACAGAATATCAAACTGCGTTGATCACTTGCACCATGTACTTTAATGTCATCTCAACGGCAATGCAGGTCATTTTTGTGGTTGTGGTATTGGATGAAGCACAGTAACACACTAAGGGCTCTAATTCAATCAGATGGGCTTTAGCTGACATTCTTAACAGTTGTTTTGGCAATGTCAGAGGTGGAACTGTGTTAGTGCTGTCAAATCCACAAGTGGCTCCTGGCATTATACCTAAAGCGGACTTTGCCATTGGCTGCACAGAGTCTCATTAAGAGAAATCCCATGCAACTTTTTTCACAAGTTCGAACACTTGAATGGGAGGAAACAATGGTGCATTTCAAAAGAATTTGAACAACACCGTTTTTGGGGGGCAATGACAAAAGTGGAAAACAAAAACTTGTAGTGTATTTAAGGTTCAAAAAGGCTTCTGAAGTTTGTCATTTCCACTTTGACATATCAGACAAGCTTTTCCCTTATGAAAAACGTGTCAACCCCTACAAAAATATCCATTATAATCCACATAATTCACATTTCCTGTTGCTGCATGATTATTTTCCTTCTGTAACAAACTGTAAAAATGGGTTTCCATGGCTGAGCAGCTGCACACAAGCCTAAGATCACCATGTGCAATGCCAAACGTCGGCTGGAGTGGTGAAAAGCTCGCCACCATTGGACTCTAGAGCAGTGGAAACGCATTCTCTGGTGTGATGAATCACGTTTCACCATCTGGCAGTCCAACGAATCTGGGTTTGGCGAATGCCAGGAGAATGCCACTTGCCCCAATGAATAGTGCCAACTGAACAGTTTGGTGGAGGAGGGATAATGGTCTGGGGCTGTTTTTCATGGTTTGTGCTTGGCCCCCTTCCAGTGAAGGGAAATATTAACCCTACAGCATACAATGACATTCTAGATGACATTTTTTGCTTCCATTATGTACAGATCCTTGCGACATGGGGCCGTACATTATAATGCTGAAACATGAGGTGATGGCGTAAGATGAACATCAAGACAATGGGCCTCAGGATCTTGTCACATCTCTGTGCATTCAAATTGCCATCGATAAAATGTAATGGTGTTCGTTGTCCATAGTTTATGCATGTCCATACCATAACCCCAAGCGCCACAATGGGGCACACTGTTTACAACGTTGACATCAGCTAACCGCCCCCCAACCTGACACCATACACAAGGTCTGTGGTTGGACATACTGCCAAATTCTCTAAAACATTCAATTCTCTGGCAACAGCTCTGGTGGATATTATTGCAGTCAGCATGCCAATTGCACTCTCCTTCAAGACTTCAAACATCTGTGGCATTGTGTTGTGTGAAAAAACTGCTCATTTTAGAGTGGCCTTTTATTTTTCCCCAGCGCAAGTTTTTTTGTTGTTGTTGTTTTTTTCACCTTTATTTAACCAGGTAGGCTGGTTGAGAACAAGTTCTCATTTACAACTGTGACCTGGCCAGGATTAAGCAAAGCAGTTTGACACATACAACAACACAGAGTTACACATGGAATAAACAAACATACAGTCAATAATACAGTAGAAAAAATGATATATACAGTGTGTGCAAATGAGGTAAGATAAGGGAGGTAAGGCAATAAATAGGCCATGGTGTCGAAGTAATTACAATATACCAATAAAACACTGGAGTGATAGATGTGCAGATGATGAATGTGCAAGTAGAGATACTGGGGTGCAAAGGAGCAAGATAAAGAAATAAATACAGTATGGGGAGGAGGTAGTTGGACGGGCTATTTACAGATGGGCTGTGTACAGGTGCAGTGATCTGTGAGCTGCTCAGACAGCTGGTGCTTAAAGCTAGTGAGGGAGATATGAGTCTCCAGCTTCAGTGATTTTTGCAGTTCGCTACAGCCATTGGCAGCAGAGAACTGGAAGGAAAGGCGGCTAAAGGAGGAATTGGCTTTGGGGGTGACCAGTGAGATATACCTGCTGGAGCGTGTGCTATGGGTGGGTGCTGCTAGGGTGAGCTGAGATAAGGCTTTACCGAGCAAAGGCTTGTAGATGACCTTGAGCCAGTGGGTTTGGCGACGAGTATGAAGCGAGGGCCAGCCAACGAGAGCGTACAGGTCGCAGTGGTGGGTAGTATATGGGGCTTTGGTGACAAAACGGATGGCACTGTGATAGACTGCATCCAATTTGTTGAGTAGAGTGTTGGAGGCTATTTTGTAGATGACTTCGCCGAAGTTGAGGATCGGTAGGATGGTCAGTTTTACGAGGGTATGTTTGGCAGCATGAGTGAAGGATGCTTTGTTGCGAAATAGGAAGCCGATTCTACATTTAATTTTGGATTGGAGATGCTTAATGTGAGTCTGGAAGGAGAGTTTACACTCTAGCCAGACACCTAGGTATTTGTAGTTGTCCACATATTCTAAGTCAGAACCGTCCAGAGTAGTGATGCTGGACGGGCAGGCAGGTGTGGGCAGCGATCGGTTGAAGAGCATGCATTTAGTTTTACTTGCATTTAAGAGCAGTTGGAGGCCACGGAAGGAGAGTTGAAAGGCATTGAAGGTCGTCTGGAGGTTACTTAACACAGTGTCCAAAGAAGGGCCAGAAGTATACAGAATGGTGTCGTCTGCTTAGAAGTGGATCAGAGAATCACCAGCAGCAAGAGCGACATCATTGATGTATACAGAGAAGAGAGTCTGCCCGAGAATTGAACCCTGTGGCACCCCCATAGAGACTGCCAGAGGTCCGGACAACAGGCCCTCCGATTTGACACACTGAACTGTATCAGAAAAGTAGTTGGTGAACCAGGCGAGGCAGTCATTTGAGAAACCAAGGCTGTTGAGTCTGCCGATAAGAATGTGGTGATTGACAGAGTCGAAAGCCTTGGCCAGGTCAATGAATACGGCTGCACAGTAATGTATCTTATCGATGGCGGTTAGGATATCGTTTAGGACCTTGAGCGTGGCTGAGGTGCATGCATGACCAGCTCTGAAACCAGATTGCATAATGGAGAAGGTATGGTGGGATTCGAAATGGTCAGTAATCTGTTTATTAACTTGGCTTTCGAAGACCTTAGAAAGGTAGGGTAGGATAGATATAGGTCTGTAGCAGTTTGGGTCTAGAGTGTCTCCCCCTTTGAAGAGGGGGATGATCGCGGCAGCTTTCCAATCTTTGGTAATTTCAGACGATATGAAAGAGAGGTTGAACAGGCTAGTAATAGGGGTTGCAACAATTATGGCAGATCATTTTAGAAAGAGAGGGTCCAGATTGTCTAGCCCGGGTGATTTGTAGGGGTCCAGATTTTGCGACTCTTTCAGAACATCAGCTATCTGGATTTGGGTGAAGGAGAAATGGGGAGGCTTGGGCGAGTTGCTGTGGGGGGTGCAGGGCAGTTGACCGGGGTAGGGGTAGCCAGGTGGAAAGCATGGCCAGCCATAGAAAAATGCTTATTGAAATTCTCAATTATAGTGGATTTATCGGTGGTGACAGTTTCCTAGCCTCAGAGCAGTGGGCAGCTGGGAGGAGGTGCTCTTATTCTCCAGGGACTTTACAGCGTCCTATAACTTTTTGAAAAAGCTAGTCTTAGCTTTCCTAAATGCCTGTGTATATTGGTTCCTAACTTCCCTGAAAAGTTGCATATCACGGGGGCTATTCGATGCTAATGCAGTACGTCACAGGATGTTTTTGTGCTGGTCAAGGGCAGTCAGGTCTGGAGTGAACCAAGGGCTATATCTGTTCCTGGTTCAATTTGATTTGAATAGGGCATGCTTATTTAAGATGGTGAGGAAGGCACTTTTAAAGAATAACCAGGCATCCTCTACTGACAGGATGAGGTTAATATCCTTTCAGGATACCCTGTCCAGGTCGATTGCACCTGTGTAATGATCATACTGTTTAATCAGTTTCTTGATATGACACACCTGTCAGGTGGATGAATTATCTTGCCAAATGAGAAATGCTCACAAACAGGGATGTAAACAAATTTGTGCACAAAATTAGAGAGAAATAAGCTTTTTTGTGCATATGGTACATTTCTGGGATCTTTTATTTCAGCTCATGAAACATGGGACCAGCACTTTAGTTAGTTAGTATGTGATATGATAGAAATTCATATGATTTATATGTTTAAAGTAATGGTAAGATAATGACAATGATTTATATGTTTACAGTAATGATAAGATAATGACAAAAAATATTCCACCCTGAAACCATATAATTGTATGAAATTTATTACAATCATAAAACTATAATCTGATGATGTGTGTAGTTTTAGTCAGAATTAGAACAAGGACATTTTGTTCCTTTTTAGTATGTAAGCAGGGTGCAAGTGGGGAAACAAATGATAAGAGGAGCTATTGACAGACAAGTTGTAATACTGTGTTCCTTACAGGAAATTCTGTCTCCACCCGTGGAGGGGAGAAACTGTTAGGCTTGCAGAAAATTATGAAACATGTTGCAGATTAAACAATGCATCTGTGTAGAGGAAAAACACCGACTGTCTGAGCAAGGCGTAGCTTAAGATTTGAACTTGTTTGTATGTGTTATAAAGACTGGGTTTGTATGATGGACTTCAGAGTGCTCTCGTGAATAAATGTTTTGACTATTGTAAGCTGGGAAATCTGTCTGTTTCATTTAACCTTACAAACTCTGGGTTGCAGACTGAGTAGATTAATTGACGTTTATGAACATTGATAACGAAATTCTCATAACAATATGTTAGTTAGCCATGTTATGAATACAAAGCATCTGCTGTTGACATCACAATACGATTTAAAAACATTAGTTAGCTCCAAAAATGGTTTGTAACTTTGGCTGCATGCTGACAGTGCATTTAGCCATCCTGTGGCTAGCCACACTACAACCTTCATTTTACCAGGTTCCCGTAAGCAATTGTAATGACAGTCCACCACAACATACCAGAGAGTCTCCTGATTAGCAAGGGATAGTCTGTGTTTAACTTAATTGCATATTAAAATCACAGTTTGAGGTCATTGTGAGGGAATTTTGAGAGTTGTTAGGCGAAATTGGTTTTCCTGGGAAGGTTGCAATATTAACCAAGGAGGGCAGGGATTAGCGAAGGGTCTCCCTCAGTTTTTTATGTGACCACATTTTCCAAAAACTCTTAAATATCTACTCTGAATTAAGATGGAAAGGTGTCTGCAGAAGAATGGGGTGTTAGCCACAGTATGACATGACCCCTTGAGTTTGTAAACATCTCTTTTGGTTATTGAACTACAGTAAATTAAGTGGATTTTCACCCATTAAAATAATAACAGAATGACATTATGCGTCCCTGATCTGAACAACACAGAAATGCATAATTATGTGTGACATGATAGACAACCATATAACGCCACCCCTTGGTATACACAAACTACCTCTGGCTCAGAACTTTTTCTTTCTCAATTTCTTGTTTTCCACCTAATCACTACATCTTAGAGTACACGGAAAAAATATGTCATTGCATTTATTTGCAAGAATGACCTACAACATATGCTTGTGTAGGACAGGGTTTCTCAAATTCAGTAGTGTGGCCCTTCATGGGTGCACGTTTTGTTTTTTTCCCTAACACTACATAGCTGTTTCAAATAACGAACTCATCATCAAGTTTTGATAAATTGCATCAAAAACATGCACCCAGTGGACAGGTTTCTAATGTTTTAGAGCAGGGGTGTCAAACTCATTCCACCGAGGGCTGAGTGTCTGCGGGTTATTTCCTTTCAATTAAGACCTAGAAAACCAGGTGAGGGGAGTTCCTTACTAATTAGTGACCTTAATTCATCAATCAAGTACAAGGGCGCAGCAAAAACCCAGAGACCCTCTGCCCTCCGTGGAATGATTTTGAGATGTGTTTTAGAGGCTACTGAGTCAGAGGAGGCTGGTGGGAGGAGCTTTTGGAAGACGGGTATCAAACATATTACACATATGGAAACCACATTTGACTCCATTCCATCGATTCCATTCCAGCCATCACAATGAGCCCATCCTCCTATAGCTCCTATCACCAGCCTCCTCTGCTACTGATGCCACAATAAACATTCTTACACACACCAAGTACTAAGATCGATCTCAGTCTAAGGAGATGCACTTTCTAGTGTTAGAAATTATTTTTGAGTTTAGGACCTGCATACAAATATGGTCTCTTTTTTTTGTTTTCTTGAGTAAGGCAGTTCCAAAATGCAGGTGTTTCAGCCTAGCTCATTGCCTTCTGTGGTGATGGGGCAAGCCAACAGTAAATATGCAGCGCTGTGCAGTGATTGGCTCAGTGTTCTGTCACTCATGGGGATACTACGTCACCGCCAGGTCTAAGGGTAGAGCTCGAAAATTTAAGCCCCTTGGATGCTGCCATAGAGTTACATTAGAAGTGCCCATCAAAGAAGGTCACTGGCCACAGATTAAATGACGTAAAATCACATTATGTCTACAGTAGCTTTGATTGGACTGATCATGTCAACATCATACTTTCTAAATCTTAGCTAGCAGTCATCATCATGAATGAAGTTGACAATCTACTGGTAAAATCCTTTTTAATCCTTGTCATATGAAGATAGAAAATGTAGAGAAATTATAGATAAAACATATCGGTGCTCACCGGCCATTGGACATAAACATTACACAACCAGTTGGAAACCGGAAATTCAACAATGAGTGGCTAACTGCAAGCGTTGCAAAGCAATCATTAGCCTGCTATTCAGTGCAGTGGCTGTGTGGTCCCAAGTCTAAGATTAAGGGTCTATTTTCCTAGTTTAAAATGGTTAACATTCAACATTGCTGTCAATGAAGCACGATTTGTGCTCAAAACAACTTAACGCTGAACTGCAAAATCTGACTTTAGTGAGTTCAAGACAACTGGGAACTCGGGGAAAAACAAGCTACGACTGGGAAAATACGTTTTGAACTTTCATCCAACTCGGAATTGTAAATCAGCAACTCTGGTCTCTTTCTAGAGCTACGACCTGAAAATCACCGACGATATCATGATTCAACCTTTTTTTTTCAGTTCCCAGTTGTATTGAAAGCACCATAAATCCAGAGAATGAATTGTATGCAAATGCATAAATAATGTAATATGCCAGGGAGATATCTATACTGTAGCTAAGAAAGTAATACTAAGTGTATGTTGTGTAGTAAGCTGTTAGTAGCCTACCCTAATTTGTGGTCTATTTTCACCTCTTAATTTCACTTACTGTTCTGACTTGGTGGTGCACATGTAGCCTATAACCTGTTTTTGAGAAATGTATTGTCTGCTTATATGCCTCCTTTATTTATCCTGCAGTTCTGACTTGAAGTACAGGGAGAACACTGTAAGAACGGCCCATGTTTTGAATTCTGTCGCTGTACATTTCCACAAGTGCTGAACAAATAGTTTTGACTAAAACATTTTTTGCCCCACTGAGATTTACATGCTAAAATCGTTAATGGGCATTTTTTTAGGGGTTGATTATTTTAGTTTTTTATTGTAAGGGAAAATCAAGTCGGAAATTTCAAAGTGGAAAAAGTACAAACTTCAGAAGCCTTTTTAAACCTAGAATACACTACAAGTGTTCTCTTGCAACAGAGTGATGAAATTAAGATACTAAAACTGTATCTGCTCTCCTCTATCTGCTCTCGGATTTATGATCTACTGACAGTTTTGTCATTGCCCAGAATATAAGTGTGTTGTTCGACCTGGCTAGGACCAATCACTAAATTATCTGGATAGGTGAAAATGAATTGATTTTACCAATTGTGCTATGCCAGACCAGTTTGTAACATTTTGTAGTTAGATTGTATCTGCTTCTGTACATTCTGATTTATCCATGCGCTCTGAGATGCATTGCTCTGGCCTCACTGACTGTGTGCAGGCTTTGCAGTAGAACACGGAGTTATGATGCTACCGTAGACGTGGTAGCGATACCGAACGCATTGTATCGCTTTAGCTTCCTGTCTAAACGTTTTTTTTAGTAACACCAGCAAACATGCTGGACTTTGCGATATTTGCAGTGACTTTTGTCATCATTCTGGTCGGCGCAGTCCTCTATTTGTATCCAGTAAGTCAATGCCTTTGTTTATATTAGCCAATATTTGCAACATCGTATATCCACCATGTCATTACTAGCTAACGTTACTTGTAAAGCTGCAAACTTTGTGCAGTTTTACAGTGACATGACAGTTAAAAAAAATTCCTGGACATTTTATGCATCTACCTCTAGCACCCAAATGTTTCAGCAGTTTAAGTGAATTGTGGAGTGGACAAATATTGTTTTCAAAGCTCAAGTTTTTAGAGGTTACTGCCATAGACTTAGAATATGTAAACTGCACAGAATTTATTGTCATGTTTAATTTATGTCTCTCTTGAAACTGAAAGAAACATGCTTGATTCATTTTTTTATCAAGTCATCAAGACGTGCTTCTGGTATACCAGGTCTCAACCCTACCGAAGAGAAGTGAGTAGACTATGACCAAATATGTTTTACAACTTTCTAAGTACTGTTTCTCTTTAGAACTCCACACTTGATCTCAGCCCATATTTATAAGCGTCACTGTAGGAGTACTGATCCAGGATCAGATCCCCCCTGTCTATTCATCTCCATATAAAAGGCTAAACTGATCCTGGATCAGCACTCATACACTGAGAAGTTTTCTGAATACGGGCCCTGGCCTGACCTAGTTTCCTATTGGTTTATTCGTCTCATTCTCTTAATCTAGGGATGGAAATCTGCAAGACATAGTGAACCGAGGCAGTCTGCATGAGTTCCTGGCTAGTCTACATGGACAGTTTGGTCCTGTGGCATCCTTCTGGTTTGGAGGACGCCCTGTGGTCAGCTTGGGTTCAGTGGACCAGCTACGGCAGCACATCAACCCCAACAGGACTAGTGAGTACTGGGGAGGGAGGGAAACTATTGGGAGGAAAGGGAAACAGGTGCTCTGTCCCTACTAACATCAAATCAACGTTTATTTGTCACGTGCGCCGAATACAACAGTGAAATGCTTACTTAAGGCTCTAGCCAATAGTGCAAAAAATGTATTAGGTGAACAATGGGTAAGTAAAGAAATAAAAACAACAGTAAAAATACAGTGAAAAACAGTAGCGAGGCTATATACAGTACCAAGACTATAAAAGTAGCGAGGTTACATACAGACACCGGTTAGTCGGGCCACTTAAAATTCATGCTTAAAAGATTGCACCATTCTAAGTAGAATGTGGGTATAGATAGACATTGTAACAGATTCAGGTGATTTCCGTTATACATGTACAGTGTTGTTTTGAAATAAAGAAACAGTAACACTGTGACATCTTCTATCCTTACTTGTAGCGGACTCATTTGAGACAATGCTGAAGTCGTTGCTAGGTTACCAGTCAGGAACGGGTGGAGGGGCCACAGAGGCTGTAATGAGGAAGAAGTTGTATGAGAGTGCCGTCAACAACACCCTGGAGAAAAACTTTCCAATGCTGCTGAAGGTTTGCCTCTTACACAATGGCTCATTTGGCAGTTTTTAATATTTGGCTGTAGCATTCTGCAATACTTTCTTCTGTTTTTGTGTATTCATTAGTATTTGTTTACTCCAAAAGCTTGTTGTGCTCACTTCCCTGGAATGTTATAGTTCGGTAGCCTAGTGGTTAGTGTTGGGCCAGTAACCGGAAGGTTGCTGGATCGAATCACTGAGCTGATAAGGTAAAAATATGTTGTTCTGACCCTGAGCAAGGCACTTGCCCACTGTTCCCCGGGGGCCGTGGACGTCGATTAAGGCAGCCCCCTTCGACTCTCTGATTCAGAGGGGTTGGGTTAAATGCGGAAGACACATTTCAGTTGGACAACTGACTAAGTATCCCCCTTTCCCATTGACACACGCTCTCTGTCTCCCTCCCCCTTTGTCCTGTTCTAGTTGGTGGAGGAGTTAGTGGGGAAGTGGCAGTCTTTCCCTAAGGACCAGCACACACCCCTCTGTGCCCATTTGCTAGGATTGGCCATGAAGGCTGTCACTCAACTCGCTCTGGGTGACCGTTTCCGGAATGATGCTGAAGTCATCGGCTTCCGAAAGAACCATGAGGCAGTGAGTGAGCAGTCACATTTAAAGTCACCGTTTCTGGTGAAAAGATGCCCATTATGACCGGTGTTTGCAGATTTTCACAGATAATTCCCTTTACTTGTCAGATCTGGTCGGAGATCGGAAAAGGCTATTTGGACGGTTCCATGGAGAAGAGCTCCATCAGAAAGGAGCACTATGAGAGCGGTGAGTGAGAACTAGTTCACTGCTATGGATCATATGTGTTACTTGTACATCTCAGCATACACTTCTTTATAGAATGTATCTGAAATAGAAAAGAGATGTGTATACATTTTCTGTCCTCATGCTAAGTACATTGTTTGTTTACAGCGCTGGCAGAAATGGAAACAGTGCTGATGTCTGTGGCTAAAGACAGGAAAGGACAAAGGAGCCAGACAGCGTTTGTAGACACTCTTCTCCAGTCCAACCTCACAGAGAGACAGGTGATGCACAGATTCTTTGATTATAAGGAGAACAGGCTCATTGAGGCAGAGCATAGAGCCTCCTGTTGCTGTTACTCACGTGTAGAGGAAAATAAAACTTCCTTCCTGCTTTTGTTTTAATGAACGCTTGTTTTCATTGTTTCTCTTTTGTAGGTGATGGAGGACAGCATGGTATTCACACTGGCAGGTTGTGTCATCACAGCTAATTGTGAGTACTAGTAATAAATAGATTATGCCTATCTACGCCAGAACTTGCGGCTTTTATGGTGTAGCCAATCGTCAATTTTTTCTGAGAGAATAAAATCATACATTTGCTTAGTATTCTGTCAGAAAATCTCTCTCACAAAGAGTTGATGTTTCTCTTTGTGGTTGTAATATTTCCCAAGTGTGCATCTGGGCAGTACACTTCCTGTCCACATCAGAGGAAGTTCAGGAGAAGCTGCATCAGGAGCTGGAGGATGTTCTGGGCTCTGAGCCTGTTTCTCTGGATAAGATCCCACAGCTCAGGTGACCTCTGACAGCCAAATAACATAAACAATGTGATGCAGTGTAACAGAGGTGTTTCAGATCCACTCTTGCATGACGTGTACCTTATATGAGACCTGAAGACTGGTGTAGCTTCCTGAGCTAATGCCTAAGCTAACAGGGGCTAATATAACACCTGGGTTCGAACCCTGGTCGGTCACAGCAGAAGGGGCATGTATCCTCATGGTAGCATGTCTTCAAGGTATGTTTATAGATACATTTTATCATGCTTATCAAATGCATCTTCTATACTATAGGTATTTTCAGCAGGTTTTGAACGAGACTGTGCGGACAGCCAAACTGACGCCCATCGCAGCCCGGCTCCAGGAAAATGAAGGGAAAGTCGATCAGCACATTATTCCTAAAGAGGTATCTTATTCTCCTCTAACCAACTTAGTCAATTTATTATCCACATCTCATTATCACAATCAGCAAGTGCTTATAGATTTAAAATGTTTGTTTTGTTGTTTAAAGTGAATAATTAAAACACTTTATTCCTATGTTTTTTTTTTAGACACTGGTGATCTATGCCCTTGGGGTAGTCCTACAGGATGCAGACACCTGGAGCCGTCCCTACAAGTCTGTTCATATGTATTTTCCTTTGAACCTTTTGCCATCTAAAGAGGCATTTTTTGCTGGATTTTTTGGTATCAAGTTTGAATTCCTGCACTTTGTACATCTAGGTTTGACCCAGACCGATTCACAGAAGATTCAGCCAGGAAAAGCTTCTCTCTGCTTGGATTCTCAGGGAACCAGGCCTGTCCTGAGCTGAGGTAACGGGGATGGGAAAGGATAGTGGCGTGCACTTGAGATTAACCAAGGGGCTAGGGCATTTACTAGTTGTAATTGCACAGGAGCAACTTGTTATACAGTTTTACCATATTTCTTCTATAATATCAAATGAAAGGAAATGGAGGGAGTGTCACTACCAGGCAAAGAAGAATGTGGGCTTGTTACTAACTTTTTATACCACCATTTCACCACATTTCAGGTTTGCGTACACAGTGGCCACTGTCGTCCTCAGCACTGTAGTGCGCCAACTGAAGCTGCATCAGGTGAAGGGACAGGTGGTAGAGGCCAGATCTGAGCTTGTGTCCACACCTAAAGATGACACATGGATCACTGTGAGCAGAAGAAGCTAACTAACAGTGGACAAACTCCATCTGTGGGAGAGGAACTGTGTTAATTGGGAAGGTACTTGTCAGTTAGCTTAGATTCTAGACCGAGTGGAACTGTTTAAAAAGCTGTAAACATGAGCTTAGTAGGGCTACTTGTCAGTCAGCTCTTGAACATGGTTTTGATTAGCTAAAGTCATTGCCAATGGTGACTCGGTTATTTGAGCTACCACCTGAAGTAGCTTTTTGTCCCCCCACATTTCAATATGAGGATCAGTAGCTATCTTTTCAAGCTACATGATAATTTATGTATTGTCTTAAACCATGCCTTAAACCAAATGCTGCACAAGCGATGGCTATTTTATCTCCACTCTTGGACTTCTGCACAACATTCCAGCTGAACTGCCTTCCAAAACACGTGGTCCCAACTCCCCCAGATACATGACATTTTAGACAGTTCATTTTTTAATAAAGTTTACACTAATCGTGTGTTGGGATAGGAATATAATATTTTGCACATTTGTTGCAGCCCCTCTGTTGTGAGCATATCCTGCCACTGTCAAGACGTCTAGGCTGTTATTGTCAACAAGTGCTCACTTTGTATCTGCGGTGTCTCTGGTTCAATTCCCAGCCCTGTTTCCATTGTATCGCTACATTAGCTTTAATTGTTTAAAATAAAAAATAATATCCGTAACTTCTGGATTTATTAACAGCCTTTTTCCAGGTGGTATTGTTTCCTTTCAAAACAGACTCTTGGGGTTTGTAATAATTTACACCAGTCACAATGTAAATTGGAAAGGAATGGAAAGAGCAAAGATCTAGGTATCATATCCACTTAAATTTGTCACAGATTGTCATACACTCCGTCATAGTTGGGATGCCCAACGCCACTTCTGCAGGAGCGTTGGAGAGGCTGGGATCTGGCATGCATTGATTGCTAAAGATGTGAAAATGGCGGAGTTACAAATGCTTTTGGAAGAGGAGATTCCAGCTGGACGTAGTGCATTATTAGATAGTTTTACCAATTTAGAAAGAGTTGCCGAGTATTGCGAAAGCAACTATGTTCAGGTAATGATACTTTATAACATTATCAATTATATATTCTACGAATATCATCTTTGACGGTGGGCGAAGTGATGGCTACGAGTTATGCCGATGAGGTGCAGCTACTCCACTGCAAGGGTGCTCCTGTTAGCGCGACCAAGCTAGGCTATAGATAGCTACGTTCTGCATAAAGTAGCCAGCTATGTTTTTCCTAATATGAAAACATTGGTTGCCGTTCTCCAACCGTCATACATATATCGTCATTTATCAAACGTTTATTTAGTTGTTAGTATTTTTACTAACTTGACTTCGTTAGCTAAGTAATAATAATGCTAGCTGAGCTAGCCCGAATTATCTGGGCACAGCTGGTTTCATGATTGACTGTGTCGTGATGGGGTATACAACAAGGTATTCAGCTAAGGTAAGGAATTGGATTTAAAATGTTGGTACACGTTCTGATACCAGAAGAGATTCAAAGGAGCCACAAGTAAACGAATTATGACTATAGCTAACTAATTCCAACTAACGTTAGCCACGGTTTCTAGTTAGCTGCGCTGCCATTACTGTCAAATTCTCCAGTGGTAGGGGTTTGAAATTCCCAATTCGTGTCAACATTAGGAGGCTGTAAACAGTGGTCGTGAAGAAAAAATATATATAATATGTGTGGCACTTTGTAAGCGTTCTTCTCCTGCCAATACTTAGCGTTAGCTAGCTAATGTTATAGCCTTATTATGTGTTATGTGCCAAAACACATAACACAAGCAAATTGGATCGGACATCCTGTATCACCAATGCCTAACTTCTTGTACTACTGACTGTAGAGTGGGAAAAAAATCGGTGTTTCATAGACTACGTTAGTCATGCCATGAAGTACGTATTTTCTAATTTAAAGTGCGGCTCTGACACCGAGTGTGAAACGTTTGTCAATAGTGACACTGCCCTGGAACTAGAGGTCTTCACGGGTCCAAAAAGTTGGGCCTGTTCCGAAATGGATCTGGGACTTTACCACCGTGACTCGATATGCATAAATTCATTTTTTTAAATATAGAAACCCGTTCTGGACGGACCCGAGGACAATACACCCATTCCATTTAGACCGGAAGAATCCAGGGCCGATCTGATCCGAGTGATGGAAGCAGCAGAAAATCGTGTTTTTAAGCGACTTAATTAACTGGAGCTGATAAAGCCAAGAGGGAGAGAGGTGCTGCTATAGCAGGCGGGGGAGGGGCCATACTTTGAGCAAGTGACTTGGGGAGGTAGGAGGGAGAGATGAGACAGCAACCATCCAAGCCGACTCGCCCTATAGTAGACTAATAGCTGCCATAGCTAGGTTATTTATCATCAAATACGATTATGTAGTACCTGTCTAGGACTGCATCAAACCGGGAGAAGCTAGTTAACGTTAGCTAGCTAGGCTAACTGAGGCTGCAAATTAAATGTTATTTGCCACGTGCCCAAATACAACAGGTATAGATGGACCTTACAGTGAAATGCTTACTTACAAGCCCTTAACAAACAATGCCGTTTTAAGAAAATACAAAAAAAGAGTAAGAGAAGAATAACTAACAATTAAAGAGCAGCAGTAAATAACAATAACGGGGCTATGTACAGGGGGTACTGGTACAGAGTCAATGTGTGGGGGGGCACTGGTGTCGTGATAATTGAGGTAATATGTACATGTAGGTAGAGTTATTAAAGTGACTATGCATAGATGGTAACGTTGCCATTTAATTAGATGTTAAGGAGTCTTATGGCTTGGGGGTGGAAGCTGTTTTAGAAGCCTCTTGGACTTAGACTTGGCTCTCCGGTACTGTTTGCCGTCGGTTAGCAGAGAGAACAGTCTATGACTAGGGTGGCTGGAGTCTGACAATTTTTAGGGCCTTCCTCTGACACCGCCTGGTATAGAGGTCCTGGATGGCAGGTAGCTTGGCCCCAGTGATGTACTGGGCTGTACACACTACCCTCTGTAGAGCCTAGCAGTCGGAGGCCGAGCAGTTGCCATACCAGGCAGTGATGCAACATGTCAGGATGGTGCGGCTCTAAAACCTTTTGAGGATCTGAGGACCCATGCCAAATATTTTCAGTCTCCTGTCAATGAGAATGGGGGTGTGCTCGGTCCTCCTTTTCCTATAGTCCACAATCATCTCCTTTGTCTTGATCACATTGAGGAAGAGGTTGTTGTCCTTGCACCACACGGTCAGGTCTCTTACCTCCTCCCTATAGGCTGTCTCATCATTGTTGGTGATCAGGCCTACCCCTGTTGTCATCAGCAAACGTAATGATGGTGTTGGAGTCATGAGTGAACAGGGAGTACAGGACGGGACTGAGCACGCACCCCTGAGGGGCCCCTGTGTTGAGGATTAGCGTGTCGGATGCAGTGCATGCACTTTCTAATCCTACAGTTACAAATAACTCCATTCAGAATATTAAGTAGCAGCCTGCCAGTTGGCTCGTTGTTATTGTAACCTATCCTTCTCCTTGAACTTTTTCCTTCAAATCTAATTTTATTGGTTACGTACACATACACTCCGTTGCCAGTTTATTAGGTATTCCCATCTAGTACTGGGTTGGACCCCGTTTGCATCCAGAACAGCTGGAGTTCTTCGGGGAATGTAAATGTTGCTCGGTTGGTATCAAGGGACCTAACATGTACCAGGAAAACATTCCCTACACCACTGCCACCCGCCTGTACCATTGACACCAGGCAGGATGGGCTCATGCTTCTTATGCCAAATCCTGACTGCCATCAGCATGACGCAACAGGAACTGGGATTCATCAGACAAGGCAATGTTTTTCCACTCTTCAATTGTTCAGTGTTGGTGATCGTGTGCCTGCTGGAACTGCTTCTTCTTGTTTTTAGCTGATCGGAATGGAACCCAGTTTGGTCGTCTGCTGCAATAAACCATCCGTGACAAGGACCGATGAGTTGTGCATTCCGAGATGCCTTTCTGCACACCACTGTTGTACTGCGCCGTTATTTGCTTGATAGTGGACTGCCTGTTCGCTTGCACGATTGTTGCCTCTCAACTCTCATCAACCAGCTGTTTTTGCTCACAGGACCACCGCTGACTATGTTTTTTGTTTGTTGTACCCTTCTCGGTAAACCCTAGACACTGTCGTGCGTGAAAAGCCTAGGAGGACAGACGTTTCTGAGATACTGGAACCGGCGCGCCTGGCACCGACAATCATACCACGCTCAGTTGCTTAGGTCACTTGTTTTGCCCATTCTAAAGTTCAATCGAACAGTAACTGGATGCCTGTGCCTGCATTATATAGCAAGCCATGGCCACGTGACTCACTGTCTGTAGGAGCGAACCATTAGGAGCGAACCATTTTCGTGAACGAGGTGATTTACCTATTAAACTGGCTACTGTGAATTTTGCAGATGTTATCGCAGGGCAGCGAAATGCTTCTAGTTCCAACAGTGCAGTCAGTATACCTAACACAAAATCGTACAAGTAAATCCCAAAAATGTTAATTAGAAATGTCAGAACGAGTAATGTCAGAGTCAGGTGTATATGTCTATAAATAATATGTGTAATGGTGTGTATGGACAGTATAGGAAGGGTATGTACAGCAGTAGTTTTTAGGGATGCACAATATATCGGAATTGGACGATATTAGCTAAAAATGCCAACATTGGTATCGGCCCGATGTGGAAAAACAAATGTCAAAGCTGACGTGCATACATACATAACGTACATGGCGTAATGACGCCAGGTAAAATTTTGCGCTACATGTGCAACACAGCATTCCTAACCTAGCCCTCAATGTCTGCTGTGTGTATTGAGCAGTTAACAAGTCAAGCAGTCATTTGAAAGAGTAAGAACATTTCAGCGAGACAACTCAAAGGTGAAATCCATTAACGCCAAGATATTGCCCTTGACAATCAACCGTTGTCTGTTGTGGGCGATGTTGGGATTTTGCGACTGGTTGAGCACCGGTACACACTAACGTTACCAAGTGCGCTATTGTAAAGACGTCGCCCTACTGGAGTTAAACAGTAATAGCGTCACTGCTATTAGCTTCACGACATACTATGGAACGCCGTTTGGGTCTTTGCGTGTCAAAAAAGATACACGTCAAAACACTTTAATTGGCTTTTTAATTTGACAAGTCAAATAACACCGTTCTATTATAGAATGTTGTGTGTTCTGAATTTGCATGTGCAAGCCACTACTGTCAGCACTGTCAAAGCTGTACAAAAAAGTCTGCAAACAAGCAAAAACCGGTCACGAACAATGTGTTTACAATTCCGCGTTGGTAATAAAGCATTTTGTTTCGACCGCAACTTCTGGGGTAGCTAGCTTTAGCTTGGTACCTAGCTAGTCTGAAAACAATGACCAGTAGAAACTGCAGTCATGTTCATTGTTCTTAGCAATGATTTAGGAATCCTTGTGAGTAAGTATTAGCTAGGTAGCCACTTGTTGTTTTCCTATTGAAATTGAACTTCTGTTCATGAAAGTAAATAGCTAGCCAGCTACTTAACCCTGTTGCCCAAAGCTAACGTTATAAGCAGCCAGCTAGCTTCATCTGACGAGTGATGCTCGACCTGACCGGGTTATGTGTTGTGAAGCTAGCCACAATAAGGATTAGGCACAGTAGTGGAATTTGCGTTTTGCCTTCAAAATAAAAGTACCTATTTGAAACTTATGCAGAAGGTTACAATTGGTGGAGTCATGCCATATTTAGACTAGATAATGTTAAACAATGTTGGCATGTGAAGCAATGAAATGTGGTATCAGTCTACTCGGTGACACCCACAGAACACAACTGTGAAGAGCTTACACAAATAATGTAACACCCCCGGGGCGGCAGGGTAACCTAGTGGTTAGTGCATTGGGCTAGTAACCGAAAGGTTGCAAGTTCGAATCCCCCAGCTGACAAGGTACAAATCTGTCGTTCTGCCCTGAACAAGGCAGTGAACCCATTGTTCCTAGGCCGTCATTGAAAATAAGAATTTGTTCTTAACTGACTTGCCTAGTTAAATAAAGGTCAAATAAATAAAATATTAGAGTTGTAGCTCTTATTGCGGGACTGTGACTGAAATCACCTCCCTTGTTAGTATTGACATTCATTTTGCACTGTACAGCTTTATCTAAGGATTGGGGACCAATGAAATGGGGTAACAGTCTACTCAATATATTTTTTTCCCCAACATCCTCACTTATCAGACTCCAAAACATCCAAGCAGTATTGTTTTTCCTCATGAATATTGTTCAATACATATAGCTTGACAATAAATGTGGCTCAATGCAGTTGTTTCAGAGTCCCGCAATAAGAGCTACGATGCTAATGTTCTCTGGGTGTCACTGGAGTAGACTGGTACTCCATGTCATTGAGCCACAATCCATAGGTAAGGCTGTACTGTGAAATAAGTATGCCCCCAATGCAATTCTAAAGTATAATACATCCAGTGTGATTGCAACAGAATCAGTGAGACAGACCTTCTCGTCAGTGCAGCGGATCTGATTTTGTTTACATAAGACCACACGTCGCGCATTTTTGTTTTTACTTAAGAAATACTGCACCAAACACCGTAACTAGATGTTAAACTGCGTGACTAAAATGTCAATTAATTACTTATTTCTTGTTTGTAGAATCATTGACTATTTTGAAGAAGTAATGCTGGCTTTGTTCCTATGGTGTCTCATGGGGGCAAACATCAGTAACTGCCACATCGAACCACACCACCAAGACTGAAATCTTGTTTTTTTCTTAATGAGCAGCAGAGAAACACATGTCAGAAGCCATGCATTGTCTGTCTTTAACACACCATCCATGGCAGACGGGGGAGGGTTGACCTTTGAGAAAAGTAATGTCATTCAGTACATACTGTCAATAAGGGAAGTCTTGGTCAGAAAAGCAAGGACAGCGTCATCTCCAGGAAATTGTTTCCCTCTGAAAACATATGGCCTTAGCTTGCCTAGTCATCCATCAGCCCCTGCAAGATCCTATTTATATGATGTCGATGCTCTCCTTTTTTATGCTGCTTGGCTTTGTTGTTTTCTTATTGCCTCTCTACTCTCGTTTCTCTGTTACTGATGTCTATATGTTTATCCTCTCTCGCACTCTCACTCCTTAGTCACCAGATAAGCACAGAGCGTTGGAGGAGACTAAGAACTACACCACCCAGTCCCTGGCCAGCGTAGCCTACCTGATCAACACCTTGGCCAACAATGTCCTGCAGATGCTTGACATTCAGGCCTCTCAGCTCCGCCGCATGGAGTCCTCCATCAACCACATCTCACAGGTACGGCTGCCGGGACGTGGAACACACTGTATATATACACACACACACAGATGCACACGTTGCAAAATACACACACATCCATATAGCCTAAGAATATCTGATTCGAAACGATAAGCATAGTTCAAAATTCTGTTTTGTTCAAGTCTGTCAAGAAATAGACTTAACTGTATTTCTCCCCCTTGTGCGGCCCCAGACAGTGGACATCCACAAAGAGAAAGTGGCAAGGCGGGAGATTGGCATCCTGACCACCAATAAGAACACCTCTCGCACGCACAAGATCATTGCTCCGGCCAATCCAGAGAGGCCGGTGCGCTACATCCGCAAGCCAATTGACTACAGCCTGCTGGATGACATGGGCCACGGTGTCAAGGTAGGGAGCAGTGGGGCATTGACGGTTACCAACTGGATTCCTGATGATAGTAGTACGTCTCGTTTTTGTACTGGAGTGAGTTATCAACCTTTTTTGTAGCACTAAGATCATGGACAAACACTGATCTTAGTGCAACAGGCGTTTTGGGGGGAACCCCCCCCCCCCCTGTTTGGTACAAAGACAGTAGTAGGCCCTGGGGATAAGCACGAGGGTGTGGTGGTAACGGTGTGAGTCACTTTGTCTAGGACAGTGTGTGACTTGTTCGCTGCTTCCCTAACAACATCTGTGGACTGTAGGCCTATAACATTGCTACATGTGTTTCTGTGCATTTTCTCACTATTAGTCACTAAATCCTCCTCTTTCTCTCTCTCTTGCATCACTTATTTGCCTTTTTAAAATGAACCTAGTGGTTGCTAAGGTTTAAGGTAAGGATTTCTAACGAAATTTAAAACTCTAAAAACAAAGTTGGTATGCGTGTAAGACCAGAGTGTGTTTTGTCTGATCCCAGGTTATGTTGTTGCTCTGTTGACTAGTACTTCCCTGTTGTTGTTTTTGTAACCTCTCACCGTGTCCTACAGGCCAGTGCTCAGAACATAAAGGCTGGAGCCGCAGGTCTCCCTCGCACCAACCCACCCACACAGAAGCCCCCCAGCCCACCCATGTCAGGGAAGGGAACCATTGGGTATGTAGATGTGGCAGGTACCACAACCCCTGTCCATGCTGCTCATGTCCTCGAGAAAAACATGCTTTCAGTCTCAGCCAACCACGATCAGACATCTAAAACATGTTCATCAATGGACAAGATCTGATCATCCAGGCACCAGGTGTCCCTTTGTACTACAGATTGCTGTAGTGTCCCTCTAGGGCTAGGGACCAGGCTACCCCCTCACCACCCAGCAGTGACCTTCAGTGACATTTAGTTAAGGTCTGGAGCAGACCTCTTTGTGAAAGGTCAAAGCTAGCCTGTGGCACATTATATTCTGTTTGTTGATCTAATTAATGTGCATACCTAATTTCTTCAGATGTGAGGTCATTCCAGTGAATGGGTATCTTCAAATCTGTTACTTGACATTATGGGTTACTGTTATTGTTGCGCTGTCCTGTTATGTGTCCCTGTCCAGTTTGTATCCCCCTCTACAGACCTGTCCATAACAGTGATGTATGTAATGGTTTATGACATTGTGTTTTATGGCTCTTCTAAAGTTTAAGTGCTGTGTGTTTGTGTGTGTAACCTTCAAACATGTCCCCCCCTAAAACGAGACGCATGTCAGTCGTCCATGACACACTGCCCTAGTCCAGTCTCTGGTGTAGAGGAGGCATCTCTGTCTGTGGTGTTTTGGTTGCTTTTGTCCCCCCCGCCCCCATATGTGTGATGTCATGTGACTCCTCCCCTCAACTCTAATTCAGGCTGTTCATGCTCTCTATGGCAACAGCGCTCAACGTTCCATCCCTTAAACAAGCACAGGGGGAGAAAAGACTTGGCTGCTCATCCATACTTTTGAGGCTTTTTATTCCACTGCAGCACATCAATAGACATCACTGTCCTCGGTTGATGTTGGGCTGTGTAAGAACTGAAGCAGCAGCAGCTGTGGACACGACTGATGCATTTAATGCCTTTCCCACCTACACCCCATTTTGAGTTTGCACTGGTTCTTTTATTTATTTTGGTTCCCATGTTTGTCCTCCTCCACCCCTCACTTGTGGATGTTAAACTCCTCTCATACCCCTCCCCTCGCAGGCGCCACTCCCCCTATAGGACACTCGAGCCGGTGCGTCCTCCCGTTGTCCCTAACGACTACGTCTCGAGCCCGACGCGCCATGGCAACATGGCGCCCCCACAGCAGAGCCCTGCACGCACTGCGTCTGTTAATCAGAGGAACCGCACGTACAGGTACCCCGCCCCGCATGCTCCCAGCACACCGCTAGCTAAAAACACGTCTAGAGCACACTTCGAGCGGCCCTGGACTCACTGAACAGACACGCTTAGATTCAACTGCCCTGTAGTAAAGATCTGCTGCAATAGATTACAGACACTGTAGCTACATGCTACTAAACTCCTTTTTTCCCCCCAACCCTACCCACATGACTTGTAAAATAATATCACTAGAAAAACTGGTCTGAAACACTTCGAATAGGCACTACACCAAGCACACAGAACGAACGTACACCTCTGATAGGAATGTATTCAAATATGTTTCTTTATCACCTGCGTAACAGCAGAGGAAATTCAGATGAGATAAACACGAGCAGCTCTGGGTGTCACTGAGGCTCCTACCAGGCAGTGAGAACAAGATCTTTAGGACTACATGACAGAGTATCTGCCACCAGAGAAATGAAGCTTGGGCTTTGTAATTCAGCTGATCCCTTTTCTCCGTCAGTCCCTTCTCTATTTCCTTCTGAGCACATTATTACGTTAAAACTAATAGTAGCAATGGTTGACCTTGGCTTAAATTAAACAGACAGGTTGAGCTGAAAGAACTATCTATCTATGCGTTGGTCCTTTCTTCCATCCATCCAGTTTCTCACTCATTCCCTGTCTCCTCTTTTTATTCTCGCCTTGATTTTCTTCAGATGCCTCCAGCTTTGTGGCGCCTCTGTCTTTGTCACGTCATGTCTCACTAATGGACCACCGCTAAATGTCATGTTGTAATTTGTGACGTTTTATTCATTTCTTTATTGCTGTACATGTCATCTCAAAGCAGAGCTGTTCATTTAAATCCATTCAGTGCTAGGTAGGTGGGGGGCAGGATTTTGGGCCAGGAGAGTCTCTGGTTTGGTAGGTTGTGCTTGCAGGTCCTCTGATACCAATAGGGCTCTAAGGGCCGGTTTCCTCCACCACAGATTAAACCTAGTTCTGGACAAAAAAATTCACACTACTTTTTAGTTCAGTAGTAGGCTTAATCTGTATCTGGGAAACCGGCCCTACAAAGTGTATATATAACCTCTAATCTATACTGTAAATGACTTAATGCCTGCGGGTGTTGATTGGGTTTTGTGATGGGCTGTGTGACATCATTAGCAGTGGCAGCAGTGGAGGTAGCCACCCTAGCAGCAGCAGCCGCAGCAGCAGCAGAGAGAACAGCGGCAGCGGCTCCGTGGGCTTGCCTATCGCCGTGCCAACGCCTGCCCCGCCCCCCACAGCATTCCCAGGTAAGGTCTGGACCCATGCCTTGCCCACTGTCTAAGCTCCGCCTACTAGCTCTCTAAAGAGCAATACGGTCTGTCAGACTGCTTTAAACTCTCTCCTTCCTTCCCCCTTGATAGTGTCTGAGCACCTGTCTTTATCTCCTTCTCCTGTCTTTCCTTTTCCTTTCCTCTTTTTTCTACTGCCTTCCTCCCTTTCCCACCTGCTGATGGTGCAGGTACTGCCCCTGCCCTTCCCAACCCTGCTAAGCCACCTCCCACTACCACCACTACTCCCGTCCCACCTGATGGCCTCCCTGTACTCTCTCTAGCTCCTAACCTCTCCCCCACCCCCCCTCCTGAGGGTCCACCCGTGCCCCCTCCCCCACCCCAGCTCCCCACTGCCGTCACTAGCACCGGCCCTGCTGCTTTCAGCACCCCCGCACAAGGTGAGTGTCCCACCACCCCTGCATCACATCCATCTCTCCCATCATCCCAGGATCACATCCATCTCTCCCATCATCCCAGGACCTGTATCTGTCTGTGTACCAGCAGGCATGTTGTCATGTGGGCCAGTCATTCTCCACCCCTGCATGATCAGAATTCCTCCATCACCCTCCCTCCCTCTCACTGTCTGATCTGTCACTCTGTCTTTTCCTTTTTCCTCTGGGCGTCTCTCATTCCCTCCTTAGGGCAACTCTCTCCCATCGCTCCCAGTCACCACCTGCATGCTATCATCACTTGTGCATGAGTTAAATTGTTCTTGTGTTTTTACAGTAAGTGATGTTGAAAAGGGTCTTTGACGATGTCTGAATACAGCAAAGTGCTTAAATTGATCCCATTAATTAAGTGCATCATGTGACGGGAACCAGAAGTGCTAAGTTAAGCGACATAGCTACACCGTACCAAAATCTCTCTCTTGTTCCCTATGCTGTCTGTACCCCAGGTGCCCCCCAGTTCTTCAGCATGAACCGACCGGTGCAACCACTGAACCCTCCTGCGGTGGGGGGGTCTCTGCCGTACCGCCGGCCCGCGTCATTGACGGGCCAGCCCAACTCCAACATGCCCCTGGCCCTGAACCAGCCCAACGGAGGACCCCACTTCAACCAGGTCCCAGGTAACAGCCCTGACCAGCAACACTATCACTCCTACCAGAACGCAAATTGGCTTTTGTGTTTAGATATTGAGTCTGCATTTTAGAGATTTCTTTCATATATTATTGTCTGGTTTGGATCCTGGAGCGTTTGGGCTCCTGGTCCATCCTGTAACTCATTTGTAGGAACAAAATGTATACCGACCCATATTATTTATGTTACTTGGCTGAGAGTTTGGTTAAAAAACATTAAATACTAGCTGATAAAGTTTTTAGATCTTGTGGAAGCAAACTGTCATTTTGTGAGTTCTCAGAACCTCAGAGTATTAAATTCATACACGAAAATGCCATTTGATTTCAGCAGACAGGTGAACCTATGCGAAGGCACAAAGCGCCTAGGTCCCGGCAGCTCGCTGTCTTTTTTTTTGTGTGAAAGGATTCCTGCTCTTGATTTAGCCCTTTCTAATGCCTAGTCTGCCTACTGATCTAACTGGCTTCTATCAAATTCTAATTTCACCACATCTCTCTTTCTGCCTTCCTTTCTTTCCTAATTACAATCTGCTGCTCTTTTTCTTCCCTCTTTCTTTCTCCTCTCGCTCTCCCCGCTTCTCCTGTGGTGTGTCTGTAGCAGGTCCTCTTGTTGCCCCCCCTCCCCCGTCCATGCAGATCACTCCCCAGCTCCCTCTGATGGGCTTTGTGGCTCGGGTACAGGAGACCAGTAAGTGGCTTTTAGCTCCTCTGCCTTGTTGCCTCGTCTTCACAGTGGCTCCCTCCTGCATGTGTTTATTTTACTCACGACGTGAGTCTATTTTTGTCGATACTTCAAAGCTGAACTATCCATCAACTTCGATAAAAAATAAACTTCTCATCTGTGCACGTTGAAATTATTCTCCTTTTTCCCCAGTTTTTCTTTACACTTTCAGCATGGATACCCAAACAACCACTGCATGGGAAGGCCAGTGTCAGTCAACATGTAACTAACCAACCAGTGGAATGTAGGCATGGTGGTTTCTGACTGTTCTAACCCCCCCCCCAGTCTCAGACGTGCCCCCTCCCCCGCCCCCCATAGAAGAAGCTGTGTTTGAGGAACCAACCCCGCCCCCTCCACCTCCAGAGGACTATGAGGATGATGAGGAGGAGGAAGAGTCGGCCGTTGTGGAGTACAGTGATCCCTACGCAGAGGAGGACCCCCCGTGGGCCCCACGCACCTACATGGAGAAAGGTAGCGAGTGATTCTCTCTGCCACCCTGATCTAACCCCTGCCCTGTCCACTTCTCCTGTTCTTCCCTCTATCTTTCGCCCTCATCTCCCTGTCCTCTACCCATCTCCCCTGACCTCTTCGTTCCTCTAACATCCTCCTCTCTCATTGGTTCACAGTGGTGGCGATCTATGACTACGCGGCGGACAAGGAGGACGAGCTATCCTTCAACGAGGGCGCCATCATCTACGTCATCAAGAAGAACGACGACGGCTGGTACGAAGGAACGATGAGTGGCACCACCGGCCTCTTCCCCGGGAACTACGTCGAGTCCATCATGCACTACGCCGACTGAGGAGAGGTGTAGATAGGAAGGTCAAAGACTTTGTTAGGCAGAGCATGATCACATTGTAGAAGTCGACGAGGAGGAGATGAGCGTTCATGAAGAGTATACAACTATCCTCAACCGGTCTACCAGATGAAGTACATTGTACAACGGCCACTTGTAGATATTCCCTGTGTTTTTGAATGATATGAGACTGTATGGTGGTGGTTTTTGTATGTACTATTAGGGCTTCATTTTGTCTTTACTATTATTATAAGGAAGGCCACAAGGATTATTGTGATTTTAAAAAATATTTTTCTCATTTCCTTTTGCCCGTTTGCGCTTATTTTAAAGTTGTATTTATTTGGACCATGTATTATATAGGGAGGGATGGTACGGTGGGCAGGGCTGCTGATTTAAGGATATAAATATTTGTCAGATGATCCCGATGAAGTTCTCTACTCTCAGCCCAAGAGAAGACACTAGATGAGAATGCTTTCCAATATTTTCTCTCCTGACATTCCCAGAGCCTTTCTAGACTCATATTTTATTTAAAACCAGGAGCTCCTATTGGTTAGTGGGATGAGATGGACTGTTGCACTTGAACTTTATATGATGTCAAGTTTGGCAACACAAAGCTTGACAGTCCATAGACATTAGTGGTGGGTAAGACTGGGGGGAAAAGAACTATGAAACTCTCTTCAGTTTGGATTCAGTAGTTAATTAATTGGTTCTGGCCCCAGGCTAGCTAGTGCAGCTTAAAACACTAGGACTTAGAGCATGCTCAGTCACTACTGCACTTGCCTCACTTCACAGGCCAGTTAGGTAGAGCAGTCGTTTCTCAACCTTTGGTCCCTGAGATGACAACACTGATTTGGTCAGCTCTAATTGAAGACTGCTTCAATGGCACAAAACAAGTTGTCTGGCCCAAAGTAGAAAGGATAACTCAAATTGCAAAATGAGTGTCTTAAGTCACTGCCTCACCTTGTAATCAAGACAGAAGAGATTGATTTTGCCTGTCTTGGTAGAGGGACTGTCAGGAAGCCACCTTTTAGGTAGACAAACATTCTGGCCACTCTTTTGCATCAACGATTTCAATATTTCATTCTTATTGTAGTGGGACCTCAAAGGGTGGCAGACTGCATGTTTTTGGGAAAAAAATATTCATTAGTCTCCTTTTCTGCTATATTATTATTCCTGTCTTAATATTTTAGATATGGTGTGGTTATTGGTTTGGTTTTAAAAATTCACCCATATTACCATCATTGACAGGTGGGGTTTCATGATGCATTTATAGGTGATAAAGGAAGCTTGTGCCATATTGAAGTGTGTGTGTGTGTAAGGTATCACTTCCATTTGCAATAAAAATAGCCAGTGGGATGGGTTTGAAAATGTAGATCTTTGAGTTGTTTGGAATTGAAAGCACATTTGTAGTAAGATAATTGTTACTGAAATTATAAAATTAAGCTGTATTACTGCCTCGGATGAGGACTAATTAAAACGAGCATAAAAGCCAGCCGTTGATTACAAACCGGCACAAAAACCGATGCATTGAGTGTTTGAGGTACAAGTATTATTTCCAATGTGCTTGGCCGTGTCTGAGGGCTCTGTGCTTGTCTGTCAGTCAAATCCTTTATTTTTTATTGAAAGTGCGTCTGTTCTTGCATGCCATTTTTCGTAATACTGTAGTGGTGTCTGAAACCCAGTTGGCCCTTCACAAGGCAGCCCCAGAACTGGACCCTAGGGGCAAGGTCAGCGAAGCACAACCTTTTTGAATATTCAGATATGTTATGTAGAATAAACATGCCTCTGACATGTAGCATAAGGACTCATGTCAGCTCTATTCAGGACATTTATCTGCAATGTTCCACAATGCTGTGCAACGCTAAATGCAACCCCAGGTACTACTAAACCAGCCTCATCCAAAGACTAAAGTGTAAGCTAAATCCATGGCAACTTTTTATCCCAACATCTGAAGATCAATTAAGTTATGGGATTTGACTACTCCAGGAGGAGCCATTCATTTAATGTGTAAATGGAGAATATAAGTGTAAGAACAAGTGTTCTATTCCCTCAGACCAAGATCTCTCTGGATGTCAAGTTAAAACAGTCCATAATGCCATTGTGTTGCACAGTAAAAAAAGTTTAACTTTAGAAATATCATATTTGTTAAACCATGAGAACAAAAACCAATAAAAACGATTAAGATTTATTGTGGTATTAATCTTCCTTTTTACAGACTATATTAACATGTTAGTTACCACGTGCTCTTTTCAGAGATTCCTCTTGTTTCGTCCCACTGTACTTGTGACAGCAGATACAAAAATCATTCATTTTCTATGCTAAAGTAAGCATATTCTCATTGAGTTTATATTTCATCAATCTAGTTATACCTGATAACAGTGTAATTAACTGACTTAAGTGTCCGTTTAAACACTTTCTTTAACAATAATAAACCCCAGAGTAAAGAAAAGCTGAACACATATCTTATTCTTTGAAGAGAAGAGTTGCCCCCAAATGAAAATGGTACTTTACACAAAGTGAAAAATGCATTAGTTTTATACAACAGTATTGACTTGGAATCATCTGGACTTAAATTTGACAACTCTCAAAACTACCAGCAGTACAGAATAGTAAAGAATCTATGAGGGGTGATATGGGAGAGAGAGAAGGGTTAAAAATCTCACTGCAGACAGTGAGTGAAACTATACATGGATTGTCTGAAGCAGCCAGTCCCCTTTCACTTTAAGGATCACAGATGAGTGTCTCGACCACAAACTTGTTCTCAAAGTGACGGATCGTCCTGCAGTTCAGGGCTTCACGCTTCTCCCTGCCTGCAAGGTACAGATGAAGGAATATGTATTAAAAATGGGTGTGTAGACCTATATAAAACATCTGCTATGGCACCTGTTCATTGGCCAGAGTATAATGCGGTGTGTTTTCAGGTCCACCAAGGGGCCGAAGGAATTTCACAAAATGGTCAATACATGACTATTCGGGGTACATATTAAAAAGTGTGTGTGTCAGCAGTACTAACCCAGTATGGTCTCTCTGCGTTCCAGCTTGTAGGTGTCTCTGCCCTTGCAGAGGCTGTAGATGAAGTATCCCAGCTGGTCAACGTTCTCCAGACGCTCAGTCACAATCATCTGCTCATGGACCAGGTAGGACTGGGGAAGGTAGGTACCAGCCTAGGGGGGAGGGGGCAACTCACACACTTAATTAACATGATTTCCTTCAACATTTGATCGATTTTTAAAAAATGATTGAAATACATAAACAGCTCCAGTCGTATGTGTGTGTGTTACAGGTACCTTGATGTTGATGAGCAGCTCCAGCAAGTCTTTGGGAGGCATGACGATGGAGGTGTTGAGGGGGATGACGTAGCACTTGTTCAGGCTCAGGTCCAGGTAGGCTGTCAGCCTCTGAGGAGGAGGAAAGGAATTCGATCCAACGCTACAAAAACACCCGGAGGTACTTTACATTCAAACCTCAGACCTCAACACACACGATTACGTTCAACTTCAATTCAGCACATGTTTTATTAACACAGTATTGAACACTTACCGGTTTCTAGAAATCAGAGTTTGACGGATAATACGCTGGAGGAATGACTTTCCTCTTTGAGCCGTAAATGCATGGTAGCAGCTAGATAGACCGAGCTCTGATGTCACATATGCAGTATTTCTCACACGGTGTGTGTAGGTTTCCATCCAATTAAACAGATTCATGTGAATTTTCTAAAATCCACATAAAATCAACATGCGCATTCCCCCACCAGAGATGCATTTCATCAAATTGACTTGTTGTGGATAAAAGGCTGTGCCTGATGACTTAACACCTTTTGCAGTTAAATTCCCATGAACCAAATAAAAACAACCAAGTTAAATGGGTTTCCATCAGATTTTCAGTGTGCCCACTCTGGTATTGCCAAATGCGCTCAAGCCAACAGCTCAGATACATATGGGAGTATGAGCCTACACGACAAGATTATGGACAAAAGAGCAAGATTTTTGATTTGTCAAAACGGCAGCCAAGTATTTGCTGATCATGTCGCCAGAATAAGACTCTGGATATTTATTGGAAAGGCGCACCGTGGTCATTACCTTCCACGTTCTTCAAAACGGATTTAATCTGTAGCCTAATAAACTGCATGGTTCCCAAACAAGTCACAGTGAGAGGTGCATGTCATCGAGTGACCCAAGTTTACTTCGATGTGATGGGTATTATATCAATATTTGCACATAAAAGCGTTTCCACCGACTTTTCTCACAATTAATTTAACTAACACAAAAGAGCTCACCTTGTCTAGTGTATTTATGGTTGTCGACATTTGGAAAGTTGACCGACGAATGTTCAGTTTCGGCCTGTCGTGACTCTATCCGACATGCACTTCAGTCGCATAAAAAAGGTTGGATGGAAACCTGGTTTGTGTGTGTGTGTGTGTAGCAGTGTTCTCTTCTCACGCTTTTGAAGTCATGGACGATGTCGGCCGGGTCGCTGTCTGAGAACTCGGGCACGGGCACGTTGATTAGCTCCACCTCCTCCAGCACACGGATGCTCTCCTGGATGTGTCTCAGCGCAGAGGGCAAGACCACCTCGTCCTGAACCATGTAGTCCTGCTCAAGGTAATCCACCCCGCACCAATACACCCTGCGCTCCTGAGGAAGTCACGGGAAGACGACAACAGTGAGGACTTGTCTCTCACCCTGACTCGCCCTACCTTACCAACACTGTAGATAGCTAGCACACTGGGTTGGTTTCCCGGAAATATCTCCCGATTAGGGGCTGACTCAAAAGTCCAAGACTAGGCTTAATCTGTGTCTGAGAAACCAGCCCACAGCATATGCAAATGTGTCCTCTAACCAAGGAAAGGCATCTTGAACTACACTGAACAAAAATATAAAAACGCAATATGTTAAGTCTTGGTCCCACATTTAATGAGCTGAAATAAAAGATCCCAGAAATGTTCCATAAACACAAAAAGCTTATTTCTCTCAAATTGTGTGCACAAATTTGTTTACATCCCTGTTAGCATTAATCCTTTGCCAAGATAATCCATCCACCTGACAGGTGTGGCATATTCAGAAGCTGATTAAACAGCATTATCATTACGCATGTGCTGGGGACAATAAAAGGCCACTCTAAAATGTACAGTTTTGTCACAACACAGTGCCACAGATGTCTCAAGTTGAGGGAGAGTACAATTGGCATGTTGACTGCAAGAATGTCCACTACAGCTATTGCCAGAGAATTGAATGTTCATTTCTATACCACAAGCTGCTTCCAACGTCATTTAAGAGAATTTGGCAGTACGTCTAATTGGTATGAAAACCGCAGACCACGCGTAACCACACCTGCCCAGGACCTCCACATCTGGCTTCTTCACCTGCGGGATCGTCTGAGACCAGCCACCCCGACAGTTGATGAAACTGAGGAGTATTTCTGTCCGTAGTAAAGCCCTTGTGGGGGAAAACTCATTCTGATTGGCTGGCCCCACCCATGGCTGCGCCCCTGCCCAATCATGTGAGATCCATAGATTAGGGCCTAATGAATATTTAAATTGACTGATTTCCCGAAATGAACTGTAACTCAGTAAAACCATTGAAATGGTTGCGTTGATATTTTTGTTCGGTATATAGTTGAGCCTATGGCATTATAGGGGTCTAACCAACAGTCCCTCACCAGTATGTAGGTCTTGTAAAGGTAGGCCCCTCCCACCACCACACCTGACAGCATGAGAGCCAGGCCCAGGCACCTGTACCAGCAGCACACCTTGGACTGCCGACGCACTCGCATGCCATCCTCCAGGTCCTGAGAGTAAGAAGACAAATATAGTGCATGCACATTTGATTTGATCACTTAAAATACATTACACCAGGCAACAGATAAAGTACATAGGCCTATATTAAAATCGCAGAGGATACATAAAACAAAAAAGTCAAAAGACTTCTTGCCATTGTGGTCTTCTAACATACAGAGTAGAGCCTACAGACAGCCTCTCGCAATACCCGCATGTCTGCCTGTGTTCCATTACATAGGTTCAACCCATCAACCTTTCTCAATGAACAGTAGGTTATGTCAGCCCAGACGAATCATGGCTAGCATTAAGAAAACTGACCTCTATACATCCTCTTTGTTGTTCAAATAAAAATCGCTCCAACACAACATAGCCAAACGGTGTTTGATTCAAATAGTGTGACTATGCAAGCACAATACAGCTGTGGTGTGTTCTGTGGATATCAGTTGGAGTATGGTAGTAGTGAGAGGGGTGCTTATGTAACGTACCCTTCAAAACACACAGCTAAACCACCCTCCCTTTCTCACCAACCCTCCCTCGCTTCTCTGTGACCTCACACCTCCTTTCCATAATCTACTTCTTCAAGACATTCTTTCTAATCATTACTCATTTACTGCCTTATCTTTTAGGCCTCTCCACCATCTCTGTCGTTTTTGCTCCCTCACTTTAATATTACGGAGCCCAGGGGCACATGTTGTAATTTGGCGGCAGGCCCTTTTCCTGAACTTGCTGAAGTTGTTTATGCAGAGTTGGGGTGGGGTTCGTATTGAAACAAAAGAGTGGATGTCAACAGCTCTAGCTCTCCCTGGAGATCAGATGAGGAAACAGATCTGAGAGATCCCCATGCTTGTACTTTAGTGGAAGAACATATTGTTTTTCCTCCCCATTAGTCCAGTGTCGATACAGAAACGTGCTTGAGGTACACCAAGGTGCATATTTTCATTAATCCAACATTTGCAACAGATACTGGGGCTATTGAATGATGGACATGCTTGTCTCACTCCTCACTTCAGGTTAGCTTATTAACATGGCTACAGGTCAGGAATAAGGAGGTGGCTCGTGGATGGTCTCTGTGGACCATGCTGTCTGGTCATGTCACAGACCTTCACTAGTCTAACACTTTATCCAGGATATTAGCATTTAATCTCACCCGTCTGACTGTCCAAACTGCTCCCCTACAGGTGAAACAGACATGATGGCCAGGTCTTTCTATGCAGGGGCATTTTCTCCCCAGGTCTGTCCCTGGCTGCTGCATTCCTCTGCTATTATTCCTCAACTCACTCAGATTCTCTATCGACTTGTAATCTCATCTGCATTCTATTTCCAATGGAACCATGTATCCACCCAGATACTTTGCATTTGGAAAGTAGTCAGACCACTTCCATTTTTCCACATGTTGTTACTTTACAGCTGTATTCTAAAATGGATTAAATAGTTGTTTTCCCTCATCAATCTACACACAATATCCCACAACGACAAAGCAGTGATTACAGCCTCGAGTCTTCTTGGGTATGATGCTACTAGCTTGGCACACATGTATTTGGGGAGTTTCTCCCATTCTTCTCTACAGATCTTCTCAAGCTCTGTCAGGTTGGAAGGGGAATGGCACTGCACAGCTATTTTTAGGTCTCTCTAGAGATGTTCGATCGGGTTCAAGCCCGGGCTCCGGCTGGGCCACTCAAGGACATTCAGAGACTTGTTCCAAAGCCACTCGAGCATTGTCTTGGCTGTGTGCTTAGGGTCATTGTCCTGTTGGAAGGTCAATCTTCAAATCAAAAGTATTTGTCACATGCGCCGAATACAACAGGTATAGTAGACCTTACAGTGAAATGTTTACTTACAAGTCCTTAATGAACAATGCAGTTTTAAAAAGACCCTAACAAATTGAGATAAGAATAACAAGTAATTAAAGATCAGCAGTAAATAACAATGTGTGGGGGGGGGGGCAACGACAACGCAAATGGTGGGTAGCCATTTAATTTACTGTTCCAGAGTCTTATTGCTTGGGGGTAGAAGCTGTTTAGAAGCTTCTTGGACCTAGACTTGGCGTTCCGGTACCGCATGCTGTGTGGTAGCAGAGAGAACAGTCTATGACTAGTCTGGGCCGTACACACTACCCTCTGTAGTGTCTCGCGGTCGGAGGCCAACCAGTTGCCATACCAGGCAGTGATGCAACCCGTCAGGATGCTCTGTAAAACATTTTGAGGATCTGAGGACCCATGCCAAATCTTTTCAGTCTCCTGAGGGGAATAGGGTTTGTCGTGCCCTGTTCACGACTGTCTGTGTGTGCTTGGACCATGTTACTTTGGTGATGTGGGCATCAAGGAACTTGAAGCTATCAACCTGCTCCACTACAGCCCCATCGATGAGAAGGGGGGCGTGCTCGGTCCTCCTTTTCCTGTAGTCCAATCATCTCCTTTGTCTTGATCACGTTAAGGGAGAAGTTGTTGTCCTTGCACCACAGTGTCAGGTCTCATCGTTGTCGGTGATCAGGCCTACCACGGTTGTGTCATTAGCAAACTTAATGGTGTTGGAGTCATGCCTGGCCGTGCAGTCATGAGTGAACAGGGAGTACAGGAGGGGACTGAGCACTCACCCCTGAGGGGCCCGCGTGTTGAGGATCAGAGTGGAAGATGTGCTATTACTGCTGAACCTTCTCCCCAGTCTGAGGTCCTGAGCACTCTGGAGCAGGTTTTCATCAAGGACAACCATCGTTTCGCTTCCGGGTTGGAGCGAGCCGGTCGCATCCGCGCTTCGGTCTCCTTCGGTCTGCAGGTTGTATAACTTTTTCATTACATTTCATTATAGTACAACGGTCTGATTTGTCTAATCTTAGCAATTTCTTCTTAGCTAGCTACATAGCCGTCGTTGTATCAAAGATAATTGCGTAATTATCGTATTTCGTCGTCCTCCTATCTGCCCAACACGTTCACCGTCTACCGTAGCACTGTAGTAACTATCACACTCAACTGAACGACTTGATTAGTGTAGTATTAGCTAGCTACATAGTTGTCTTTGCTGTCTTCGTATCCAAGATAATTGTGTAGTTTAGAGTGTGTAGTCTTAGAGTGATTATCTTAATTTACCGAGGTTAGCTAGCCAGCTATTTTGTCGTCCTTAACGTAGGAGACACTCCTAGCTAGCCAACAGCCAGCCAACGTCTACTGAATAGAACTTTCGCATTCCGGTCGCATTCCGCTTCGCTCCACAGGTAGTATCACATCTTCATTTCATTTCATTACAGTCCCAACGGTGTGATTTGTTTGATCGTAGCTAGCTACATAGCTAGCTACATAGCAGTCTTTGTTTCAAAGATAATTGTGTAGTCTAGAGTGATTTTCTAGGTTAGCTAGCCAGCTATTGTCGTTCTCCTAACGCAACGTAACGTAACCAACACTGCTAGCTAGCCAGCTAGCCCCCGAATAGCAGCATTGTAGAAACTTCACACTCAACGGAACGACTTGATTAGGGTAGTGTCAACAACGCAGCTAGCCTACCTCAGCAGTACTGTATCATTTGAATCATTTTAGTCAATTAGATTCTTGCTACGTAAGCTTAACTTTCTGAACATTCGAGACGTGTAGTCCACTTGTCATTCCAATCTCCTCTGCATTAGCGTAGCCTCTTCTCTAGCCTGTCAACTATGTGTCTGTCTATCCCTGTTCTCTCCTCTCTGCACAGACCATACAAACGCTCCACACCGCATGGCCGCGGCCACCCTAATCTGGTGGTCCCAGCGCGCACGACCCACGTGGAGTTCCAGGTCTCCGGTAGCCTCTGGAACTGCCGATCTGCGGCCAACAAGGCAGAGTTCATCTCAGCCTATGCCTCCCTCCAGTCCCTCGACTTCTTGGCACTGACGGAAACATGGATCACCACAGACAACACCGCTACTCCTACTGCTCTCTCTTCGTCCGCCCACGTGCTCTCGCACACCCCGAGAGCTTCTGGTCAGCGGGGTGGTGGCACCGGGATCCTCATCTCTCCCAAGTGGTCATTCTCTCTTTCTCCCTTACCCATCTGTCTATCGCCTCCTTTGAATTCCATGCTGTCACAGTTACCAGCCCTTTCAAGCTTAACATCCTTATCATTTATCGCCCTCCAGGTTCCCTCGGAGAGTTCATCAATGAGCTTGATGCCTTGATAAGCTCCTTTCCTGAGGACGGCTCACCTCTCACAGTTCTGGGCGACTTTAACCTCCCCACGTCTACCTTTGACTCATTCCTCTCTGCCTCCTTCTTTCCACTCCTCTCCTCTTTGACCTCACCCTCTCACCTTCCCCCTACTCACAAGGCAGGAAATACGCTCGACCTCATCTTTACTAGATGCTGTTCTTCCACTAACCTCATTGCAACTCCCTCCAAGTCTCCGACCACTACCTTGTATCCTTTTCCCTCTCGCTCTCATCCAACACTTCCCACACTGCCCCTACTCGGATGGTATCGCGCCGTCCCAACCTTCGCTCTCTCTCCCCCGCTACTCTCTCCTCTTCCATCCTATCATCTCTTCCCTCTGCTCAAACCTTCTCCAACCTATCTCCTGATTCTGCCTCCTCAACCCTCCTCTCCTCCCTTTCTGCATCCTTTGACTCTCTATGTCCCCTATCCTCCAGGCCGGCTCGGTCCTCCCCTCCCGCTCCGTGGCTCGACGACTCATTGCGAGCTCACAGAACAGGGCTCCGGGAAGCCGAGCGGAAATGGAGGAAAACTCGCCTCCCTTGCGGACCTGGCATCCTTTCACTCCCTCCTCTCTACATTTTCCTCCTCTGTCTCTGCTGCTAAAGCCACTTTCTACCACTCTAAATTCCAAGCACCTGCCTCTAACCCTAGGAAGCTCTTTGCCACCTTCTCCTCCCTCTTGAATCCTCCTCCCCCCCCCCTCCCTCTCTGCAGATGACTTCGTCAACCATTTTGAAAAGAAGGTCGACGACATCCGATCCTCGTTTGCTAAGTCAAACGACACCGCTGGTTCTGCTCACACTGCCCTACCCTGTGCTCTGACCTCTTTCTCCCCTCTCTCTCCAGATGACATCTCGTGTCTTGTGACGGCCGGCCACCCAACAACCTGCCCGCTTGACCCTATCCCCTCCTCTCTTCTCCAGACCATCTCCGGTGACCTTCTCCCTTACCTCACCTCGCTCATCAACTCATCCCTGACCGCTGGCTACGTCCCTCCCGTCTTCAAGAGAGCGAGAGTTGCACCCCTTCTGAAAAACTACACTCGATCCCTCCGATGTCAACAACTACAGACCAGTATCCCTTCTTTCTTTTCTCTCCAAAACTCTTGAACGTGCCGTCCTTGGCCAGCTCTCCCGCTATCTCTCTCAGAATGACCTTCTTGATCCAAATCAGTCAGGTTTCAAGACTAGTCATTCAACTGAGACTGCTCTTCTCTGTATCACGGAGGCACTCCGCACTGCTAAAGCTAACTCTCTCTCCTCTGCTCTCATCCTTCTAGACCTATCGGCTGCCTTCGATACTGTGAACCATCAGATCCTCCTCTCCACCCTCTCCGAGTTGGGCATCTCCGGCGCGGCCCACGCTTGGATTGCGTCCTACCTGACAGGTCGCTCCTACCAGGTGGCGTGGCGAGAATCTGTCTCCTCACCACGCGCTCTCACCACTGGTGTCCCCCAGGGCTCTGTTCTAGGCCCTCTCCTATTCTCGCTATACACCAAGTCACTTGGCTCTGTCATAACCTCACATGGTCTCTCCTATCATTGCTATGCAGACGACACACAATTAATCTTCTCCTTTCCCCCCTCTGATGACCAGGTGGCGAATCGCATCTCTGCATGTCTGGCAGACATATCAGTGTGGATGACGGATCACCACCTCAAGCTGAACCTCGGCAAGACGGAGCTGCTCTTCCTCCCGGGGAAGGACTGCCCGTTCCATGATCTCGTCATCACGGTTGACTACTCCATCGTGTCCTCCTCCCAGAGCGCTAAGAACCTTGGCGTGATCCTGGACAACACCCTGTCGTTCTCAACTAACATCAAGGCGGTGGCCCGTTCCTGTAGGTTCATGCTCTACAACATCCGCAGAGTACGACCCTGCCTCACACAGGAAGCGGCGCAGGTCCTAATCCAGGCACTTGTCATCTCCGTCTGGATTACTGCAACTCGCTGTTGGCTGGGCTCCCTGCCTGTGCCATTAAACCCCTACAACTCATCCAGAACGCCGCAGCCCGTCTGGTGTTCAACCTTCCCAAGTTCTCTCACGTCACCCCGCTCCTCCGCTCTCTCCACTGGCTTCCAGTTGAAGCTCGCATCCGCTACAAGACCATGGTGCTTGCCTACGGAGCTGTGAGGGGAACGGCACCTCAGTACCTCCAGGCTCTGATCAGGCCCTACACCCAAACAAGGGCACTGCGTTCATCCACCTCTGGCCTGCTCGCCTCCCTACCACTGAGGAAGTACAGTTCCCGCTCAGCCCAGTCAAAACTGTTCGCTGCTCTGGCCCCCCAATGGTGGAACAAACTCCCTCACGACGCCAGGACAGCGGAGTCAATCACCACCTTCCGGAGACACCTGAAACCCCACCTCTTTAAGGAATACCTAGGATAGGATAAAGTAATCCTTCTCACCCCCCCTTAAAAGACCTAGATGCACTATTGTAAAGTGGCTGTTCCACTGGATGTCATAAGGTGAAAGCACCAATTTGTAAGTCGCTCTGGATAAGAGCGTCTGCTAAATGACTTAAATGTAAATGTAAATCTCCACAGAGGAACTCTGGAGTTCTGTCAGTGACCATCAGGTTCTTGATCACCTCCCTGATCAAGACCCTTCTCCCCAGATTGTAACATTGAAGGTTGTACAATGTAACAATAATATTTCGACATAGGGATGCCACCTGTTAGATAAAATATGGAACGGTTCCGTATTTCACTGAAAGAATAAACGTTTTGTTTTCGAAATGATAGTTTCCGGATTCGACCATATTAATGACCAAAGGCGCGTATTTCTGTGTGTTATTATGCTATAATTAAGTCTATGATTTGATAGAGCAGTCTGACTGAGCGATGGTAGGCAGCAGCAGGCTCGTAAGCATTCATTCAAACAGCACTTTCGTGCGTTTTGCCAGCAGCTCTTCACAAGCACAGCGCTGTTTATGACTTCAAGCCTATCAGCCTAATGGCTGGTGTAACCGATGTGAAATGGCTAGCTAGTTAGCGGGGTGAGCGCTAATAGCATTTCAAACATCACTCGCTCTGAGACTTGGAGTAGTTATTCCCCTTGCTCTGCAAGGGCCGCGGCTTTTGTGGAGTGATGGATAACGCTGCTTCGAGTGTGGCTGTTGTTGACGTGTTCCTGGTTCGAGCCCAGGTAGGGGCGAGGAGAGGGACGGATGCTATACTGTTACACTGGCAATACTAAAGTGCCTATAAGAACATCCAATAGTCAAAGGTATATGAAATACCATTGCTAGAGAGAAAAATTGTCCTATAAATACTAACTACAACCGCTTACCTTGGAATATTGAAGTCTCAAGTGAAAAGGAACCACCAGCTTTCATATGTTCTCATGTTCTGAGCAAGTAACTTAAACCTTAGCTTTCTTAAATGGCACATATTGCACTGCACTTTTCCAACACTTTGTTTTTGCATTATTTAAACCAAATTGAACTTGTTTCATTATTTATTTGAGGCTAAATAGATTTTTATTGATGTATTATATTAAGTTAAAATAAGTGTTAATTCAGTACTTGATTTGGTCAATTCAGATCACGACTGTCTATGGCGTCTACATAAATGCATTTACATTTGACTCTTCATAACCAAAATAGGAATAACTGTTCGAATGAATAGGAAAGACGACCTGAATGTTCTTCAGGTATGTCAAGCCTCCAGGCCTCTACTAAATCAACACCGAATCGAAAAGCTAACACGGTCCTGCCCAGGCCAGAACCTGCGAACACTCAGTCAGCCGAAAATGATTTGTGTAGCAGCCATTTTCCGACATCGCCCGTGTCATGGGTTGAATTATCAAGAGTCTAGACATGTTTCTAATCGACGTTACTTTGTTTCAGTTATGGTTATACGTTGTTTGAACGGTTACAGTTGCGTCTTCCACGATTGTTGCAACAAATATTAACCACATTGGTTTAGCTCAACTCACCCTCTCCTCCGGAATAAGCGCTTCGGCATTGCATGCTTTCTTCAAATCCCTTTGTCCAAAGGACGAGTTAAATGTTACTTTCACCATTTTTTAAATCTAAATGTTAGAACAAGCGACGAAATCACCTTCTACAGGAATGTCTTCGTGCAGCCTCTGATTACAATGACGTTGCTAAAAAAAAAAACACAAAACATCCCGAACGGGTCACATGAGTGATTGCAGGCATTTGGCTGCGTTCAAGAACCTATACGATTTTACAAACTTTCTTGAACGGTTTTTTCTCCCCACTGGGGGGCAGTACAATCTCAAATATATTTAATGGTAGATAGGCATTTATCGTATGGAATAAAATGTGTTGATTAAATGTTGCACATGAGAAACTCAAAAGAGATCGAAATCATTAATAATGTTAGTCTGACGATCGAGCGCGCGCCTCTGCTCGCCAGTTTGTGGTCCTAAAACCCGGGAATTAGTTACATCTGCTTCGTTCAGCCATGGGAAAACTGAATGGCGAAATAATACCGTTTTGGGACAAAGGCCAAAAATAAGGTCTGAGGTTAACACAAGTTTAGGAGAGTTTATACGTTTTGTTCTTTGATATAGTATCCGTCAGTTAACATTACTTTAGCGAATTATGAAGCCTTAGTGTTTTTTTTTTTAATGACATAAATTCGTAAAAACTCACAAAGTGACATTAGCTGAGGAAGATGATCTCATAGAATAAAATGTTCGAAGCCCGTATTTACCATAGTTTATTTTCGGAGTTAATCCAAAAACACCATTCATTTTCTCCATAGGCGTTTATCGAACGAACCATGGCGGATTATAGTGCATACAAAAATACGCCATTACTATTTCTGTCTGCGCAGGTGTCTCGTCGCAGGTGCCTGTCCCGTGCAGACCTTCAACACTGGGTTTTCACCGAACTCCGTCTTATTTTCTTGTTCTCCTCGAGTAGGCTTGCCTAAATTATTTGATTTAATATTTTTCTTTCTTTCTGAAACATTAACCATGTTTTTTTTCAGACGTGTCAAAACTTTGGGTTGTTGTTTGCTTAAAGAGAAGCCAGCTGGTTGAAAACGACGCGTGAGGCATCAAATTATGCCTGTTGAATAGGCAAAATTGGAGAGGAGGGTAGGTCTATGTTTTTTCGTCACCGTTGGTTACTATGAGTGACGTGGAAAATATGTCTGTGATGGAAAACATAAGGAAAGAAAGAGGACAGTTTATATCGATTCGCTGTCTTAACCAGGATAAACTACAACTGTACAAGCTGAGCGTTGTTGTTATTCATCAGCTAAACGCATTGTCGAGTATGGCAGGTGTTCACATATGACAGCAAATTATAGTGACTAAGTTAGTTGATCTTTCTCTTGTGAAATAAAACGGGGGCTGGTCGGGAACTTCTGATTGTCAGAAATCCCATCCCTCTTCAACACCATGGACGTCGTCGACTACAGAAGCGAGTTAAGGATGTCAGCCAGAGAAGTCAAAGCCTTCCTAGGCGCGGACATATTCACGGCTGTCGGGGACAGGAATAAGGATGATGTTGAATATAGATTTGTGGATGTCATGCTGTTTGGTGGGGCCCCTTGGGGGTTCACTCTGAGAGGGGGCCTGGAGCACCGAGAACCACTGCTCATAACCAAGGTATATCTATCTATCTTATCTATCTATCTATGATGATGATTAGGATGAAGACAAATACAGAGAACCGTATTGACTTAACTTCAGCCACACTAGTTAACAACGTGCAAATTAACAGCAATGTGCAAATGAACAACAATAACAAGTACCATAGATCAATCATGCAAATAAAAAATATATAAATATATTTATTTCTCCACTGTCACAGATGGGTTTTACCTTTCCTGTTTCCCCTGATATGAAAATAAGGCTGTGTGGAGATTAAACACTGGAACATCACTGTAGTTTCCTGTTTGGTTAACTGTGTGTGTTTCATCAAACACTGACATGTTTTCTCAGTCCATAAATAGTTGGGGCTGTCCCCACACCTTTTATGCCTGTGGTATGTTGCACATTTTCACCTTTAAACTTCTGCCCTGGTCAATGTCTTGAGCACATCTCCTCTAGCCACCACTAGTTTTGTTCTATGTGTGTTTGGGTGGGGGGGCTGCGGCTGTCTTCCATACTCATCACAGCAGTGCCAGGAACCAGTGGGGAATGCAGAAGTGAAGATAAGGTGTGTTTGGCAGACCAGGATTGGCTCAGTCAGTGCTGCTCTCCAACAGAATGAGGAAACAGTTTGTTTATCAGTTTCCATTCTCCTCCCCTCCTGTACTCCTGTATGTGTAAATAATAAGTGATGGAATGTGCAACAAGTCTGCTCCAACCGTTCTCAAGTTGCTTATGGTTAAATTTTTTATCAGAGCTATCAGGTTGCCACAGTATAATTCTTCCAGTGCAGGCTGGACACAATGGACTGAGCACAGATCCATGGTCACTGGCCACCATCTCTTACAGGGATTGGGTTTACTCCATATTGCTTGTGTTCTCCAGCTGTTCGTCACATTCAGAAGCTATAGAAAATAACAATCCATCTTGTTCATTTTAGATTTATAGAATTTACAAAATCATACATCTCACAGTACTTTGTAACTTGCTCCATTTGCTTGTCAGTAGTAGACTAGTCCCCCTCTGAACGTTGACGGGGCTGGATAGAGGGGATTTGGAAGGGTGGATATGATGGGACCATTTTTAATGAAGTTGACTCAATGCCAGCATGGTAGGGTTGAAGAGAAGGTCCTGTCAACAGTCTGTGGATGGAATGTGATATTCTTCTAAACCGATGAACTATGGAAAGTGAACTGTTATTAAAATATACTTCACTAATGAGAAATTAAGTCTAACATGTTATTTTATCCACGTCACTATCAGACAGCATCCCTGGACTGTGCCCCTTTTCCCCTGCCAACACTATCTATGTGCAATTGTTTTCTTATACTCTTCACTTCAGAAATGTTACCAGTCACAAAATCTCAAAATTTGCCCCAGCATGTTATAACTGTTTTATTAAGGATGAATAAACTACTTATAAACACCTTTAATTAAACATTCCCGTTGTGTGATTCAGGTGGAGGAGGGCAGCAAGGCGGCGACAGTCAGCCTGCAGGTGGGAGATGAGATCGTCAACATCAACACAGTTCCCATCAGTGGATCCAGGCAGGAGGCCGTCTGTCTCGTCAAGAGCTCCCACAAGACCCTGGCCCTGGTTGTCCGAAGGTAGGCTATGAGCTGCAACTAAATTGCCCTTACACCTAGGCACAATACATTTCTATTGAATTGAATATGACAGACATTGAATAAGAGTACAATACAAGATGTCTCAATGGGCACTATCATAGAGTGATTGCTGGGTTTGCTGCACCATCTCTCCCATTGTGCTGAGAAGTGCCCTGTGTTTAAAACAGTATATACATCCCACTTACGGATATGCATTAATATATTGTTTTATCTTAAACTGACACACCAATACCAAATTCAGCACACAAGAGTTGGGCATATCAGGAAGAGTGTTTTTTGTACAAATTACTTTCACTCTGGACTCATGTGTCTGCAAAGTGTCAAACAAGCTAACCTTAACCCACAAAGACACTATCTTGGAAACGAGGAGTCCTGTGTACTGAAGTCGGTGCATTCAGAAAGGGCATTTCAGAACCAGCTGGGGGTGTATCATTTCAACACACTTTGACCTGCTGGGATGATACATAAAGCAGTTGTAATTGGTGTTGCGGACAAGATGCAGTCACACATTGACCTTTGTTGGGGTTTGTTAACAATATTTTATGTACAGTACCAGTCAAACGTTTAGACACACCTACTCATTCCAGGATTTTCCTTTATTTTTGCTATTTTCTACATTGTAGAATAATAGTGAAGACACCAACACTATGACATAACACACATGTAGTAACCAAAAAAGTGTTAAACAAATCAAAATAGATTTTATATTTGAGATTCTTCAAAGTAGCCAAGCTTTGCCTTGATGACAGCTTGGCACACTCAACCAGGTTGATGAGGAATGCTTTTCCAACAGTCTTCAAGGAGTTCCTTGTTGGCTGCTTTTCCTTCACTCTGCGGTTCAACTCATCCCAAACCATCTCAATTGGGTTGAGGTTGGGTGATTGTGGAGGCCAGGTCATCTGATACAGCACTCCATCACTATCCTTCTTGGTCAAACAGCCTGGAGGTGTGGTTTTTTGGTCATTGTCCTGTTGAAAAACAAATTATTTTTAGTGAGTCCCACTAAGTCCAAATTAACTTTTGACTGGTACTGTATGTGTGAAGATAATGTGTATGGTCACAGGGACTATATATTGGTGCAACTCTAACCACTGACATGCATATACAGGACTGTCATTATACTAGACACATGTCATTTAAATAATATTGCTTGGTTATAAAGTACACTATACCTTAGTTTGAACTGGAAGAGTGGAATGCTAACTGATCATTACTTAACCACAAAGGGCAAGGCCACAGCTTGTTATGGTAACACTAGGACTAGGTGCTAACTTCTGTCTTTATTTTTTTAAACTCTTTTTTTTTTTTACACTCTTTCATCCATGATATCTACTATGCTTAGTAAAGCAGTGTGAATTTTTTTTTTTTTTTTACAGATATCTACCCAACAGGAAAGGATGCAGTACATGGCTTATATTATGTGAGCAAACTAACCCATTCACACAACAGTGAGAGAAAGCCAGTGTAGAGAACACTGAAGACTGCCCAATAGGGAAAGTGCTGTTTAAAAGTTTCTTTAACCAGTAATGACGTCATTCATTAGCAAATTCATTAGCAAGAGTGGGGCGCAGGGATGCCAATTTAGCAATTTTGTTGCTAGATTTAGCAACCTTTCAAACTACCCTGGCAACGTTTTTGTCAAACAGCACCTAGCAACAAATTTAGCTACTTTTAAAATGGTATTTTTAACTTTTAGCAACTTTTGAAAAGTGACTCAAACGCCAAAATGCACGCATTTCCCCCTCTAAATGACACAAAAACTATTTTCTCTGTCACACACTCAGTCACAACACACGTGCCTGGCTGCAAAAGTGCGTTGTGAGTGACGTCAGCAGCAGGCGCTTAGCCCGTGCACAGGCAGCAACAATTTCAGTAAATTGCAAATCATTGTTGGCTGACTGCAGCAGCAGTAGTACGGATTCTACGAGCAAAACCCAATGAATGTAGTTGGTCACGAATGTTTGATCTTGAACAGAACTTGCAACATCAATCAACATGTCTCAATCAAAATTGTACAGCCAGAAGTACAGAAAAGAGTGGGAGTCTGTACCTGAACAAATGTCAAATCATATTTTTTGACGAGATGGCCAGTATTGTGTATTCTACGTAATGACGCAATTTCACGTTATCACGCAATGACATCACAACGTCATTAACAACAAATCAACCTGCCACTACCCTGAAAATGTGTTGGCAACACTGGTGGGGTGGCCGTCAGAGCTATATTCTCTCACACACAGTCAATAAGCTGAGGCAGAATAGATCGTTTTTGGAATAGATATTGATTTAAGCGAATGAGTTAAGTTTTGGTGGCAATCTGCTTTGAAATAAGCATATTTTTCATTATGGTTTCTCAAACAAAGTACCAGAGAGTAGTGAATTGACGTTAGCTTCAGCTGTAAGCTAGAAAGGGAAGTTAGCCTACAAAGCTGGAAGCTACTGGTATCTTCCTGCATAGTAAAGTGTTGTAGCCTGTATGGAGATTGTTTTGTGAACAGTTTCAACATTTTTACATTCAGTGTCACATTATTCAAGTGTGTTAACTTCTATGCAGCATGAGTGGGGAGCTAACAGCCCAGGACTCCCAGTGCAGGTTGTGGAGCAGACACGGTGTGCTCGCGCTATAAAGGCGTCAAGCATGCGGAAACATTCGGTATTCGTGCTTATATTATGACGACATTTTGTGTCGTTTTGGATTTAGGCAAGTCATTTTTTTAGGCTGTTCAGGCACACCACATTTTTTCTGGAGGCAAGCCGAAGTTCAGAGCTGAAGTCTACGCCCATTCGTTGGCGTTTGGTCAACTGTAGGGATTCTTCAATAGTCTTTGTTGTTATTCAATGAGAGATGAGTCGTTTTCATGCACATTTTTTCACATAAAAATACTCAGTTAGATGTCAAATTGCGCGACTAAGCTCTTTTTGGGGGGAAAAACATCAAATTAAAGACAGATTTCTTGAGTTAGATTAATTGAATGTATTACTGGCTACGCCGTCTAAAAATGGACAAACAGTACTTAAGGGAGTATGCGAGCACACACACTCGTTCGTTTTGGCAGCGCGGATAGACAGACTTGATCCGTGACACATTTGACAGAAGTACAGAAAATAAAAAATTCTAGTACCAAACCGTTTTTCATGCTCTAATGTCGAAAAAGTACAGAACTTTTGGTATACAGTGCAACACTAATATCTAGTGCCTTGGAGTGTATATTTACACTAGAAAAGCCAGACTTAGTGTTGTGGTTTTTCTCATGCTCCTCTGGCTGGCTGCCTAGGTTTGTGTCCCAAATGGCAGCCTATTCTATAGTGCAATACTTTTCACGAGGGCCTATAAAGGCTTTGGTCAAAAGTAGGGCACTGTATATGGAATAGGGTGCCATTTGGAATCCAACTAGGTTGAATACAGCAGAAATATACTGCCCATGTCATGACTTAGGCAGGGGGGCTGCATGTCCTGTAGAGACTGACTGGGCCTCTCTGCTCATTGGCTGAGGGAGACAATGGACCCATTGTCCAGACTTCTCTCTGTGTGTCACAGCTGTTATTTCAGGTTAGATAATAACTCTTAAATGGCACAGAGGAGTATCTGGGGAGTAGGGGCAGAGAGCGAGATATGCCAAGTTTCGAAACATGGAGGACCTTTAGCCCACTTTACCTCTGCTCTCTGTCATCATCAGACATCACTCTGTCCAGAGACACCCATCGGCTCTGTTTCCCTTATGCTTCTTACACTTTTAAATCCCATTGACAGACCCTTAATCATTCTGACTTTCAGCGCTGACTGCCCCACTACAGGTCAAACACTTCCTCATTATGACTCATTCATTACTCAGGAATGTTACCCTTTCAATGCCAAATGACAAGGTTTTCTGAGATGACTTGGCAATTCAATTTAAGCACAATAATTATGTTACTTGCGCACATCTCAAGCGCTATAGCGCCATTTGAGACTCCTCTAGTTTATCAGTCGGCCACAGACGTGTGATACACTAGCTAGCCCAACACACCATTAGAGAAGGGACCACGGAACAAAAGGGGAACCATTTTCCATGTGAGTGCACCCTGTCAATCACACAAAGAGGGCCAGTTAGGGTCATTGTTTGGGGAGCCAGGACAAACCAGCGCTCTCCCAGGGGCTTTGTCTGAATTCCAGGGTCCTGGGTGGTTGGTCTAGCTGCCTGGCTGTGTCGTTGGCTGTCCCTGACGTAGATAGACCCAGAGACAGCTGGTGGTGGTGGTGGTAGGGGACCGTCACCACTCAAACGGCAGGGCCCCTGTGTGTGTGAAAGGAATTGTGTGTGTGAATAGACCATGGCCAAACTGCCAACCCGTTGTGTTTTGGCACCACCAGTAACTAGCTAATGACCGTATGCTGGTCTGAAAGGCATGAGGAGTATTCTTAGGTGAATTCTTTGTGAACCCCCCTGTGGATTTTAGACTTTAACTCTCTCTCACACACAGTGAATTGAATGGGGGGCCAATGATGGATCAACCCTGATTTGATTTAGGCATCCAGTATTGATTATCCTCAATCAGACGTTCACACCTCTGTGTTGTATTCTGCTGTTAATGTCATTTAATCTCTCCGGACTCTGGTCTTCCACACTCCCTGCTGCTAACCAGAACAAACAACTGCAGAAAACATGGGATAAGTAGAAGAGTCACAACAACATGCCATCTAGTGGATGAAGTTGCTTTTTTATATATATTTATATGATTTTTAATACGTTTTATATGTACAATAAGCCTAGTGAATTCATGTAACTCAAAGTGCTCTAGGAAAATCAGAATGGTTTTTATATGTAGTTGAATTTCTCTTTGGGGTTTTTGTGTTCTTATAAACATGTTTTTTTTTCTCTGTTCAAGTGTGTTATAGTATAGTAGGCCACTCTTGAGGCACGTACTTGCATAAAACAGATTTTTTTTAAAATGTTTTGAATGTGAATCCAATGAAATATGTTAGTAGTTTAGTGTAAACTCATGCCTCATGACATCGTACAAGGTCCCTGCTGACTGGCTCCAGCGTCTTAATGCCTGAATCCTATTACAACCTGTAAAGCCACAGGCATGAACTCACTCCGCTTAGAGAGAGGGCAAAGTAGTAAACACTGTTAAAAAAATGTTTTTGAAAAGGTGGGAATTGACTGATTGTACCAGGTAAAATCTTATGCAAATCCTCTTTGAACCAGTGTAAAATAAGATGCTTTATTTCTGGTGTAGACTCCATAGTTTGTGGAGTATCTGGATAGATGGTCTTTTACTGTATTAACTCTTTTAATGTGTTGTAGATTTAGCCTCCCCCCGCTTGGTGTGGAAAGTGGAACGTTCCATGTTGCCTAGGTGAGTTGACATTGCTAGTTGGGATAGGTTGTCTCACTAGAGCTCATTGTTTTCATCATCTCTGCTTTGGGAAGGCAGTGTAGTCAAATGAGGACAGTCAGGCTCTGGGGGTGGTTGCTGTTTTATCTCCCTTGATATGCCTGGATTGCGAGGGTAGGAATAGGACGTCACTGAAGACATCATTTCAGGTATGCTTTTCTCTGTTATTCACTTTAATGGTAAGAGTTATCTAGAAGTAAGACTCACAGGACAAGGAGGACACTGAAACTATCTGCTATAAAGCTCATCTTTTAGGAGTCTTAGTGTTTCAAAAATCGTCATTTTTGTACAATGACAATTGTCTATATTGCTTTATTATAGCTATGTCACACACTAGCTTTGTCCTCCATCCATGATCAGATTTGAAAACCGGGTTGCTGACAGCCAAAATAAAACAAGCACATCTTTCCAACTTTTCCTCCAACTTTTAATTGAATTGGGCTATGTGGTTAAATTGTCCTTTAGGAGGTATTGTATAGTCAACTTAAACATGTGAGGAGGGAGAAGAAGATCCTATAGTGTTTACTCTGTCAGGCAGGGAGTCGCCCATCCTCAGGCAAAGCCCTGGATTAACACTGAACCATTAACATGACAGTGAGGGCCTCCCTACTCTCCCCTCTACCTCCACTCCCACACAAAGACAAACTGTTCTACTCTAGAGTAAGCATTTGCTCTGAGACAGACGCTTTACATTTTTGGGGTGACTTTATCAGATCTGTGTTAGGACTTATTAGGCCATCATTTTATTGTTCTGATGTCTTTGTAGAATGAGGGTAAAGAGGACTGACCGTCGTTCCTCTGCCACATACTATACCCACTTATTTTACAGACTGGTATCTGAACCCTGTAGGAACAGAACGGCATGTAACGTGGGTGTGGAGCCTGATGCTGAGGTCTCCTCTCTGTAACCAGATGATAAGCCCAGCTGTGATTACGCTTGCACTTTCTATTGTGTTGCTTGTTTCATTCAGCCCCCATTTTATAAACCAGGCAGCGGGGCTCAGCGGGCCGAGCCATAGCAGGGCACACTGCCTGATTCTGTTTGGGTTGGTTCTTCTGTCCAGCGAGGTGGTGATTCAACAGTTCTACGTCCTTATTAGAGTCACTGGCTTTTCGCTGGTTATCTGAGCCAGTCGAAAAATAGCTCTTTCTCTTAGAAATGTTTACTGTTATTTTAAACTGGGATTGATTGTGTCTAGGGACTTGCAGTGTTTGGTTTACATACATCAACCGCCAACCCCCTCGCCATTCTGGAATGTAATGGTGGAATATCTGTCAATGACGCTTGTTCTTCGACTGCAGGACTAAATAATCTCCACGGGTGCCTTTTTCTTTTCCCTCTGTATCGAGTTGCTGTGTTTTCCACCATGACTGATATCATTCAGATAGTGAAGTCAAGTAGTTAGTTATCTTGGCCTTGTCTTTCTGCCGTCAAGGTCATTACGGTGTTCACTTACGAGAGAGCGTACTATTAGTTGTTTTTCTGTATTCTTCTCTCCATTGTCAGCTGACCTATGACTCCGTTAATTAAGTGGAGATCTCGGTCTCGTTGCTACGATACAGCATACTTCCCAACTCCAACTGTGTGGTGTGCATTGGTTGGTTGCCAATTGTCTGTTTTGTAATGCTGTCATCAAATCAGCTTGACAGATTCCTCTGGAATGGGAGCTGTTTAAAACAAATCTTTATGTCCAAGCTAACTGCAATTAATGTCCAAGCTAACTGCCACGTGCCAGGATTCACTGTGTGACTATCGAGTGTGTGTGTGTGTGTGCTGACTGACGATGCAAGCAAGCTTACTTTTTAAACTCCATGCGAGTTGTTAATGGGCTGTGAGCCAATGAGAGAGCCCCATAGACTGATCTAAAGCAAGGACCCTGGGCATGACAATAACCCTGACCCCTCCCCTCCCGAGGTAAATCCCCACAATCCCCTAGGAAATCTCCTATTATATACAACACTGGGAGCAAACACACTTGTTGGAGCCACACCAAGATGAAGTGTCAGTCAGTTTGTGTGTGTAAAGAGTATGGCAGAAGAGCTCTCTGTCTCTGTGTTTGAGATCTCTGTGATTGGACTGATGCAGCAAAAGTTATGGATGTGGAGGATTCCTTTGCACAGATAGCTCCTTTGCCAAAGAAACTGTAAAATCTGACCAGGGTCTGTAGAAGTGCCTTGTCAATCATTGAAGTGTCTCAAAGGAATGCACTGCGTAGAAAGGCTCTGAGGAGAGGAGCAGTCATTTTCAGCCTGCTTTATCAGTGCTCTCTGAAAAGAGAACTTGACAACAAAAGAGTGCATCTGAAATGCCACAGCGTGATTGATAATTCTTTGGTAAGTTTTCTTTGATTTCTTCTTAAGCTCATTGGACTTCCCTCTCTTTCATCCGTCTCCCTACCTAATGCTCTGTCAACTCCACGCAGAGCGACTTAAAATTTAGTTTCAATAAATCTCTTCTTTCAGTTTGAAATGCTAATTCCCTCCATGTGTATTTACGAAGCTTTCCTCTAGATTTATTCTGTTTTTATCTAAGCCTACAGTCTAGGCTACGCGTTTCACACTTGCTGCCCGCATAGCCTAGATATTCACACCCAATTGGGTCAGTTTCGCTACTGTTGGTTTTTGAATGTCATTTTCACTGAAACCGGAGGAGGATTTTCAAAAACTAGCCCCAACGTCTCCTCCTCCTCCCCTCTGAGTAGCTGTGGCAGTTCAGCTGTAACCCTGACAATAAGGACTCCTGACTAGAATACTATTTGCATTTCTATTGAGAGCTCTGTTAGGGTTCTGTTAGGGCAGCGTACCACTCTCAGGACCACTGACTGACTGGAGGGAAGGAGGTAGTGAGTGCGTGTCTACGTGGTCTGTCTTTGACGCTCTCTTTCTTTATGTTTCTTATTGAGGAGAGCTTCTCAGGTTGCCCTCTGCCTCCCTCCCATAAATTAGCTTGACTCCATGAACCAAGTGCGTGAGCTTTTGGAAGATTGCCAATGTTGATGTCCCACTTTAGAGTGCGCTCCTTTGGGGCTGACTGCAAAGCAAAATACATCTTCACATTCCTTTGGCCCCCATGATGGAATGTAGGAGTCTTGTATCGTAGATCATAGAGGTTAAGGATTTGAGTGGGTGGGTCTTGGCCTTACGCTTATACAGTATCTGTAGTCCACAATATGTTGCTCTTGTCTAGTCCATTCTGGTCGTTCCAACTGGGTATGGGTCACAGGGTGAATTAAAACTGAAAATGCCCTGTTGGACCATACATGGGTTGAAATACTATTTGATATCATTTCACATTCTTTATCTGTGCTTGACTGAACTTTCCTGATGCAATGGAACTAATATAATAGTTGTAAAAGTGCAAATGCCACCCATCTGGCACTCCAGGCAGGCTAAAGCAAAAACCAAATGTATTTGAAATATTTCAAATAGTATTTGAACCCAGGTTTGTGTTGAACAGACGCCAGCTTGCACATAGTGTGAAACCACTGATCTCATCTTTCTAATTGATTCAAAGGCTAAGCCCCCGCCTACACCATGCTGTTTACACTCAAGGGATCTCTCTCTGTCTGTCGCCGTACAGCCATATGGCAATGGGTTGACCACCAGACAGACCATGTTAAAGGTCATTTCTATTCTGTCTCAGTGTTGTTTTTCTAAATAACAGAAATTTCTCACAGATTTCTACTGCAATGGTGGTTTCCTCTTGCGTTTTGAGGACTGATTCATCAAACGTCTTAAGAGTTGACCAAATGAACTACTAATTATTAAGGTCTGTCACCCATGTTACATACCATTCAATGTACATGAATATATAAAGCATAAATCTCTTATTGGCCAGAAGGGGGTGCACAGTTCTCATTGGTCAGTCACTGACATTATACTGAGGATCTTCAGTACTTTGTAGCTCAGTTGGAAAACCAGTATGGAAGAAAAAAAAAGTGTACTCACTATTGTAAGTCGCTCTAGATAAGAGCCTCTGCTAAATGACTAAAATGTTAAATGATATTGACTAGGGATTTGTTTTAGGATTTTGACAATATTGTATGTTGTTCCTCCTCTGCTGCATGCCCAGGAAAATGAAAATGGTGGATATTGCCTCACAGACCACCATGCCATCAGAATCAGAAACTGACAAACATGTGGCCAGGAACTTTCTCACCAAGATATTACGAAGTTCTATGAGGTATTGTGGAATAGCAACCTCCTCCAGTACACTGGCAAACCCAAACCGATCCTTCAGTGGTCCCTTGTGACCTTCAATGTTTGAACCCAATCCCATTCTGTTGTTGATGTCACCCATTGCATCCCAGCTTCCTACATTACTTGGCGTAGAGTACTGTAGTTGTCTGTGGTGCTTGTCTATGTGTCAGGTTTGTTCGGTGAAAGCTTCACATTGTATCTCATCTGTGCAGGTCTATATTTCATTGTTTTGGTTCATATCTTCTACACAATGAATGTAAAACAACTTTTCAACATCAGATTTTTTTTTTTTGTAGTAGTAGTTGCTTCATTTTTTTCTACTGAATGACATATTTTTGTTACCTCTCTCCGACATGCATTTCAGGAAGAACCGCTTCAAGGGGTGAGACTGAAATGAGAAAGAATTGTTTGTCTGTTACCTTCTGTTTTTAATTGCATTTCAATAACATGCTTTCCTTATCCTTCTCTCTGTAGGAGGAATGAACCAGTCTCCCGGCCCCATTCATGGCACTCCTCCAAGTTTACAGAAGACCACCCCGAACCCACAGAGAGTCACGAGCCTCCACCTGCACCCCCACCTGTGTGGCAGGTCAAACATGAAGTCAGGTGAGCTGCTGGAAGAATCTATGACCTCCTTCTAGTGTCATTGTTACTCAGACACTGCCCGTTAGGGTCATCACAGTTCATAGAGAATTTGTCTGAGTTACATTGAGAGTTTATGGTTACTCCATCTCGTCAGAGTTAGGGGCAGCCATTATTCTCATGGGATTCTCATCTCCGGTCATTATATACAAATATTTAAAAGTAGGTCAGTTATCAAAGAACAAGAAAACACAGAATAAATGGCTAATAATACCTAATAGAAATCTAATTTAGCTACTGCTAACCAGATTATTAACACAATGTCTTGTTTTATTTCTAGTGCATCCACAAAAGACCTTTCCAGCTGCGGGGACCACGACTCGAATCTACGCCAGTTATCCAGCCAGTTCAGCTCCGTGGGGAATATGGAGAGAGTAGAGCGCCCCTCACACCCCTTCCAACCAGGATGCCTCTCCCCCAGCAGGTACCACCGCAGCGCTGAGCCTCTCTCTGGGGGTGGAGGATCTGGTGGGAAGAGAGAATCGGCCTTCAGTTGCCTCTCCTCCACCAGCCCTCCCCCGGAGCCTGCTCTGGCCCTCGCCAACACTGACACTGCTGCAACTGAGAGCAGCATGTTCCATAAGGGTGTCCAGACTCAGACCAGTGAGGATGGAAGGCCGGGTGAGCAGCGCCACAGCCGGTACCTCCAGCGGCCCCAGGGGGACAGAGGCTCGGAGAGCCCCAGGACAGTCCCAGAGGAGCAGCCTGGCTCCCGCTACTCCAGTTCAGGCTCTGGCAGATCGCACATAGGCCCTGTGTGGAATGTCCCAGAGAGGAGGAGGGTAGCAGCGCCCCCCTCTCCTCCTGCTCCTCCCCTGCGCAGTGACAGCTTTGCTGTCACCAAGGTGTACCCTGCCTACACAGAGGGGCCTGGAGCTCCACCACACGGGCAGATGAAGGCCCAGGAACGAGGGGTGGACAGGCTGGCTGAGGCCCCAGAGAACAGCAGCTACAGAGGCCGGGGCAACCATATCCCTCACGATGAGAACGGTGTAGACCCTAGGTGCAGTTACAACCCTCCACCTTGCAAGAAAGACTTCCTCCACCCAAACATAGCAGCAGGAGCACCTGACTACAACCACAACCAGCTCAGCAACCCAAACAAACTGTCCTCTGTGTCTAGCCAGGACGTGAGACAGAGTCAGTCTCCCTTCACTTGCCTGCCCAACCACCAGCGGCAGTACAGCGACGAAAGCACTTTCTACCTGCAGACCAGATCTGCCCCACATCCACCGAAGCCGCAGAGCGTCGGTAGCTACTACCACAGCCTCCAGGAGCTCCCTACCAACTGCAGTAACAGCAGGAACCACGTGAGGTCCTCCACCACGTCCCTGTCCACCTCGACTATCGACCAGAACTATGACTGCGGAGGACACATCCGGTACTACTGCATCACAACCAAGCAGCCAGCCCAGCCAGAGACTCGTGTTAGACAGAGCAAATCAGAGGTCTGGAGATCTGACATGGAGCTAGCTAAGGGCTCCAATGACAGGGGCTCCACAAGTTCCTCCCACAAGACCAACAAGGTCAAGTATCCTCCTAATCCTCAGCCTGCTTACACCAACAGCAAGGAGCGGAACGGAAATTTCCAACCGGCCAATGTTCTGCTTTACGGCCACACAGCCTCTAATTCCTCATCCTCATCTGGTAAACCTACCACTGAGGAGAATGAGAGGAGTGAGGGCCAGAGGCCTACAGAGGCCCAGCTTAGAAGTTCTTACTCTCCCAGTCCGCCCAAGGACCACAAGGTGGCACCACTGAGAGAAGACCCATGGGTCTCTCAGGAGAACCATAAGATCTCTTCTCAAAAGACACCCATGCTCCACAGTCTGGCTCAGGAGAGTAGAAGCCCCATGCTTCATTCTCTAGCCCAGGAGAGTGTTCTCCACCAGGCTCTTAATCACCCTGCTACGGCACCACCACCACCATCCAACGGCGGGGGAGAAGCCAACCACGCCCTACAGGAGGCTTTAAAGGACAACACGGCAACGGGCAAATTGGCGAGACGCAGCGACCGATACGCCACCACCCTCCGCAACGAGATCCAGCTAAAGAGGGCCCAGCTGCAGAAAAGCCGGAGTGCTGCCACCCTGACCTGCCCCAGCGAGACGGAGGAGCGAGAGGAAGAGGAGACAGACCCGGGGGGGTGGAAGTCCACCTCCTCTGATGGCTCCTTTTCCACGTCCTACAAGGACCACCTCAAAGAGGCGCAGGCGAGGGTCCTCCAGGCCACATCCTTTAGGAGGAGAGACCTAGAACCTCCCGGGTCAGGGTCGGAGGCTCCGTTAACCAAACCCAACTCGCACATAGTCTCCCGCATTGGCGGCCGCAAGCGTTTCCCTCTGAACAAGAGGGTCCACTCGTTCTCCGAGCCAGACAAGATCAACAAGCTTGGAGTGGAGGGTGAGGGAGAACATCCTGTTGGAACAGCACGGTCATTTATAGACCGGCGGAAGTTCTTTGAAATGGCTGCTAAACCTTCCTTCTGCAAACCCATCTCAACCATCCACAAGTCAGGCCAGCAGAGCTCCAGCACCACCTCTGGCACTTTGGAGCGCGGAGAGGGCAAGGCCAGAGGGAGAGCCCACTCTGGCGAAACTGAGGAGGCCTGGAGGCCGGGCCTTGCCAGTGAGACCTCCAGTGACCACCACCCAGACCCCCTCAGCCCCGCAGGCAGACAGGCCCTACTGGAGCAGCAGAGGCTGGGGACCTTTGCTGAGTACCAGGTCACCTGGAACATGCAGAGGAAGGCTTCAGACACAAAGCCCCAGGGGAGGTACCACTC